>NC_052533.1:57333944-57353944 GCF_016699485.2 Gallus gallus | reverse complement strand
TGAGTTCAGAACTGTTCAATTTTTATTTTAAGAGACTCGGCTGCTCTTTGAATTAGGTGTTTCAAAATGTGGTAATATCGGTGAAACATTTTTTTAACTCCCCAAATGTATTTTGAGAAATATCTGTACAGTTTTTGCTGACATGTAAAACAAACTACAAAGAACTGCAAACTAACTGCAAAACTGCAAACTGCAAAATAAGCGTGGAAGCTATCAGACTGGCAAAAGCCCAGGCAGTTCAAATGGTTGAAGTTTTGAATACTGCTTCAGAGTTGCTACTGATATGTTAGGCCTAATTGTAACCTCAAAAGAGCTCTGTAACACAGAGATTGTTAAAGATGATATTTTCATATGTTAATCAGAAAAATAATAAAAATTAAACAATAGGGAGTAAAATCTATGTAGATCAGACTGACTTTATCCTGAAAAAGCTTTCAGCTTTCAAAAGTTTTGATATTACCATCATTGAAAGAGCAAGGTGAACTGTTGATGTTGCTCTTCATTGGCCACTTGCAGCCTTAACCAAACAAGCATAATTTCAGAGGAGTCTTGAGAGACAGTGAATAGGATGTACTTTCTTAGAGCCTAAACTTGCAACTGACTCTCAGAGAAGAATGGAGGTCCCTACTATTAGGCAAAAGTGAAAGATCAACCAGGATGATATAGACCAATCTCACTTCTTCCTGTGGGCTCTTCTAAGTTTGTAAGTCAGTTCCCCATATGCAAGTCAACTTGCTCTTTAATGTGTCTTAAACAATAAAAACAGTGAACACTTTCACTAGTATATTCAAAGCATACAGAATCTGCAAATTTGAATGCAAATGTTGTTTTGTATAGAGGTAGTTTCTCTGCAGCCAGTGCCATGCTCTGGCTGCAACAATCAATGCTACATGCAGAGTGAAGGGCGCTGTTTTGAGGACTGAAAAGCTCCCTTAATCAGTTTTCAGTGTCAACATTGGTGTTTTACTGATATATTGTTAATTCTTTCTTTTCAATTTCTAGGCTGACCATTGCATGACATACTTACAAATGCAGTTTGATAATTGTCTACATTTCTTTCTGATTTCCTTACAGCAGTGACACAGGTGCAGCAGTCTTTTCCTTCCCTCTGCACTGCCTAGCTGTGAGCAGGTGTGAGCTCACTCTCTGGACATGGAATTGGAGGTATGGAAATGTGAGATACAACTTCCCTTGCATTTCCACCTTACATTTTCTACCTGGAAAGGTTTGCACATTTTAGATTATTGTTTAAACTTCCTAGTGATTCTGGAAGTAGCTTTGAATGACTGGGACTCACAGACATTCTTATGGCTGTGATCTTGTCACAAGTAACATTTATGGCAAAGCACTAAATGTGAATATCACATGTAAAGCATCACACAGAATAAATTCAAGAGACTATTTTGTAATGAAATGAATTGCTATCTGACAAATTCATACTCATACTTTTTGTTATATCAGCCCATGCTACTATACAAAACAAAATTTGTGTTACTCCTTCTGTGGAGCTAATTGAATACACCATGCAACATAATATAATTTGAAATTGATTATTTGTTAATAAAACAATAAAAATGACTACAGCATGACTTTTGATTATATTAAAACCAGAAATAAACAGTACATCTCAAATATGTTTTTATATTTTAATTTCAAATGCTTTAGGCCAAATAAGCCAAGTTTAGATGGCATATTGCTGAATTTATTGGCATCATCATTTTTATTCTCTGGTTTAAATAAGTGAAAAGCATTTTCAGCATACCCAGAATTTTAGAAAGCCTGGCTTCTACGAGCAAACAAATTTACTTTCACATTTAGGAATTAGATCTTGATTTCTGCTTTAAAGTAGAATATAAAAAGTTCTAAAAATTAAATAAAAGTTCTAAAATTAAAAAAGAAAATAGAATCATAGAATGGTTTGGGTTGGAAGAGATGTTTAAGACATCTAGTTCTAACCCCTCTGCTATAGGCAGGGACACCTCCTACTAGTTCAGGCTGCTCAAAGCCCCACCCAGCCTGGCTTTTAATGCTTCTACAGAGGGGGCATTCACAACCTTGCTGGGCAACCTGTTCCAGCATCTCATCACTCTCACAGTAAAGAATAGTAAAGAATTTCTTCCTAATATCTAGTCTAAATTTACCCCATTCCTGTTTAAAACCATATCCCCTTGTCCTGGTACTACATGCCCTTATAAAAAGCTTTCCTGTAGGCCCCCTTTAGGTACTGGAAGGCTGCTCTAAGGTTCCCCTGGAGTCTTCTCTTCTCCAGGTGGAAGAACCCCAATTCTTTCAGCCTGCCTCTGTAGGGGAGGTGCTCCAGCCCTGTGATCATCTCTGTGGCCCTCCTCTGGACCTTTTTTAAAAGCTCAATGTCCTTCTTGTGTTGGGTGCCATAGAACTGGATGCAATACTCCTGGTGGGGTCTCATGAGAGCAGAGCAGAGAGGCAGAATCACCTCCCTCGACCTGCTGATCGCACTTCTCTTAATGCAACGCAGGATACAGTTGGCCTTCTGGGCTGCAAGTGCACATTACCGGCTAAAGTTTCATCAACCAGCACCCCCAAGTCCTTCTCTTCAGGGCAACCATTCTCTGCCCAGCCTGTATTTGTGCTTGGGATTGCCCTAACCTAGGTGCAGGGCCTTGCACTTTTCCTTGTTGAACATCATGAGGTTGGCATGAGCCCACCTCTCAAGCCTGTCCAGTGTGTCAACTGCAGCACTCAGCTTGGTGTTGTCTGCAAACTTGCTGAGGGTGCACTTGATACCACTCTTCCTGTCACCAACAAAGATGTTAAATAGCATCGGTCCCAGCTCTGATCCTGAGGAACACCACTTGTCACCCATTGATCTCCTCTTGTACATTAAGCCATTGACCGCAACTCTGAGTGTGACCATCCAGCCAATTCCTTATCCAGTGAATCGTCCATCCATCTCCAATTTCATGATCAGTATGTCATATGGGACAGCGTCAAAAGCTTTGTACAAGTCCAGGTAGGTGATGTCAAGCATAATTGCCCTTGATGAAGCCATGTTGGTTACCACCAATCACCTTGTCTTAATTTTCCTTGTGCTTTAGTAGGGCTTTCAGGAGGATCTGCTCCATTATCTTGCCAGGCACAGAGGTGAAACTGACTGGTCTATAGTTCCCTGGATCTTCTTTATTTCCTTTCTTGAAAATCGGGGTTATGTTCCCCTTTTCCAGTCAGTGGGAACTTCACCAGATTGCCATGAGATTTCAAATATGATGGATAGTGTCTTGGCAGTTTCATGCACCAGTTCCCTTAGAACCCATGGATGGATCTCGTGGTGTCTCATGGACTTGTGGACCTTCATGTTCTTTAGATGGTCTCAAACTTTATCTTCACTTACATTGGGCAGATCTTCCTTCTCCTAGTTCTCACTTTTGCTTTCTGCAACTTGAGCAGTGAAGCTAAAGCCCTTGCTGGTGAAGACTGAGGCATAGAGCTGACTGCAGGACTGAAAGCAGAGGGTGGCTGTTAATGGCTCAGTGTCTGGATGGAGATCAGTGATAAGCAGTGTCTCCCAGGGGACCAATGCTCTTTAATATCTTCATTAATGACATTGACAATGGGGTTGAGTGCACCCTCAGCAAGTTTGTGGATGACACCAGGCTGTGGGGTGTGGTCAATATGCCTGAGGGATGGGATGCCAACCAGAGAGAACTAGGTAGACTTAAGCTGTGGGCCCAGGAGAACTTCATGAGGTTCAACAGATCCAAGGGCAAAGTCTTGCACATGGGCAGAGGCAACCCCCACTACGCTACAAACTGGGGAATGAAAAGATTGAGCACAGCCCTGCTGAAAAGGATGGGGGGTACTAATGGATGGCAAGCTGGACATGAGCCAGCAGTGTGCCCCCACAGACCAGAAAGCCTGTATAAATTCTTCTTGTTCCCCTTTATGTCCCTGGCTAGATTTAATTCTGTCTGGGGTTTGGCTTTCCTAACCTGATCCCTGACTATTTGGATGACTTCTTCGAGGTCCACTCAGGTAATTTGTTCTTGCTTCCACTCCCAATAGACTTCCTTTTTGCACCCAAGTAAGAAGTCCAGGAACTCCTTGTTCACCCACAGACACCTCCTGGCATTCTTGTCCACCTTCCTCTTTCTCAGAATGTACTGCTTCTGGGCTTGGAGAAGATGGTTCTTGAATACTAACCAAGTTTCTAGGGCCCCTCTTCCCTTCAGAGCTTTATCCTATGTCACTTTGCCAAGCAATTCCCTGAAGAGTTCTATGGCTGCTCTCCTGAAGTCCAGAGTAGCAAGCTTGCTATGCACCCTCTTGGACACCCCAAGGATCTTGACCTACACCATTTTGTGGTCACTGCAGCTAAGGCTGCTCTTGAGCTTCATGTTACTCACAGGCCTCTCTTTGCTGGTGAGGACAAGGTCCAGCATAGCACTTTTTCTCAGGGGTTCCTGTACCACTTGAAATAGGAAGTTATCATCATCACATTACAGGAATCTCTTTGATTTCTGGTGCCCTGTTGTGTTGTCCTTCCAACAGATATTTGTGTGGTTGAAGTTCCCCATGAGGACCATGTTTTGTGAATGCGAAGCTGCTCCTATCTGTTTATAGAGAGCAAAGGATATGTTTATAGAGTGTTAACAAGAAGTCGTATAATAACATTTAATTTGATGATTCAGCTATGTAATGTATTTGCAGTAAGGAAAGGGGAATTTTCCTTAGCAAATACCTACAAGAGACTAAATGAAGAGATACAGTTGGAGGGTAATACTTTAGTCTTGATAAATTAATATGTCAACTTTCAGCAAGAGGTGTTCAATAATTTTAAAAAAGTGTTTTTTTCTTACAAATACTATGTTATCACAACCAGTTCCATTAGTAGTTATTCACAAACATTCTAACTTTTGCTATTTTCTACATCTATTTTAGGCTAAAATGTTGAAGAAAAAAGGGTGGGGTTTGAACAATTGATATTTTTTTGCTTCGTTTGACTACACTGCATCAAGATCACAGTGGTAGCATGGGGTTCAAAATCCAGTTTCTAATGACCAGAACTTTTTGGTGTATTCATTAGAAAATTACCTCCACACTATGTTCTTGTACTGCTGTTTTTTTTTTCATTCCTGTCACTTCATTACAAGAATTGACCTCATCTTCCAACTGTTTAACTTAAATATAGGCATCAATATTCACAGTGCTTGTAGTCAGCACGTCAAAGAAAATCTAGTATGGGCTGAGTGGATATTCAAGTAGCTGGGACAAAACCAAAAGCCTTGAAGTTCTGAACTCTTTCTTCTTTGATACTAAGTCTGCTCTAGTTCCCAGCCAAAGAGATTCATTTATCCCAGGTATTCACCTCTCTCCCTCCCATGCCATTTCTGGCAAGGTGGAAGCAAATGTCTAGCATACACATTCTTTCCCCAGCTGGATTCAGGTATAAAACTTTCTGACAAGGAATAGCAGTAAAGGGACCAAAGCTAGCTCTGGAGATGAACTTAAGGCCCTTGAAATCTGTAGCATGCCAAGACAGCTTTATAATTTTTTTTTTTTGTTTTAATTTAAACTAAAAAAAAAACATAGAAGGATGGGCTGCTGAGATCATCTGTCACACCATCTGTGGTTGCCTAGCAGAATTACTCCAGCCTTGAGCTGGAGAAGCTCCCATTTGCAGCTGAACTGCAGTTGGGGGTTTTATTAATACATCTCTCATTTATATAGCACCTTTCACTCTCAAGGATCCCAAAGTACTTGTTAAAGGATAAAGTTGAGGACTGAAAACTGTTAGAGGAGTAGCAGAAGTGGGAAAATTCCCTCCCTCCTGACCAGTGGCTTCAAAACTTTTCAACAAAGCGTTTATTGCTGAATTTGTTATTCCCTTTTGTTCTTCAGCACATGGCTTAATGGGAGGTTGGGACCTTTGAGGCCTTGTGCAGCCGTGAGCTGATTTGTTCCTGTGGAGACAATTGCATAAATGTTTTATTTCTATTGTATGTGTTACTCACAAAATTTCTAAGACTCAGTTATCAAGCTTTATACATATTCATACTTAAATATATATTCAGAGAACAGAAATTAAAAAGAGGAAGAAACAACTGTGATCAGCTGGCATTCAGAAAAATTAAAAAAGAGAGACATAAAACATGTGGAGTAATCAGTAGTTTTCACTCAAATGGCATTTAAATGCTGCACTGATGCATAACCTGCCCTCCTGTTCTACGAAGTGGGAGGACAGGTGATATGTCAGCTGTGCTCTGCCATGTAACTACAGTAGAAGGGCTGAGTTAATGACAGACACAAGACTTTGGATGAATGTTAACATGCTGCTATTTCTATGCTGAGATGAAGTAGCAGGGCCTGGATTTATCATTAAAAGAGACCCAAGAGGCTCTCACTGAGCCAGCTGCTAGGGCCTTAAAACATATGTCGCACCCTTCAGCTGTTCATCAGTACAAAAGGCTTCCATCTCAAAGCACTTGACCTTGTTAGCCTCAGTGGTGTCAGTGATATTTTCAACAGGGAGACAACAGATCAAGTATGAAGAGGAAAATCTCTTAAGGAGTGTGTGCAGACCACAGCAAAATCACCTCAGAAACATAGCCTGTGGATAATGGCAGCTATTTCTGATGTTTATGATTTGTAAAGCGGGTGGGAGGCTTCTGTTATACAAAGCAGTCGTAAATAATGGAAAAAACAAGTAGCAAGAAAATAAAAATAAGTCAGTGTCAAACTAACTTCCTAGATTCTTAAATTTTCAAGCTTTTTCTTTCTTTTTTTTTTTAAACACGCATCAGTTGTTGCATTCTTACTAACTTCAGGGGAGATTCTGCTTGAGTAAGTGCTGAGTGGGGAGTTCTGAAACCAGAGGGAATTACTGCAGGAATTACAGCTGTGGAATCACTCTGACATTTGCAGGTTGTATTAACACGATGGTGGTACTGTGATACATTAGCAGATGTGATACTGATGCACACTGCTCGGGAAGGATAGTGCATCCTCGCAGGTGCACCAAGAGGACAGAGGTGCTAGTCAAATTTTTCCTCCATGGAGGAAGTCACCATTTTCCTCCAAATCTATTCATTTAGTAGTTAATGCCCTTTACACCTATGATTTTGTGAAGATAGTTTGCACATATTCAGTGTGTCGATGTAAAGGTGTACCACTGCATTTTCACCCTCTGAAATAAAAATGCTGTATTTGTTTTTTAGTTTCATTCCCTACTTGTACAGACTCACATAACACCATACTTTAAAAGTATCCAGAATGAAACACTCCACTTTTTACGCATCTGTCCTGGAAGGAAGGAAGCAGAAAAAGGACAGAGCATGAAAAGAAAAAAAACAATGACAGATGTTAGTTAGGTTGCTTAACACTGTGCCAGAAGGCACTCAGATGCCATGAAGCTGAGCTCAGTCTGAAACCTGTACTACTAAATCATGTAACTGAGCTGGACCTTCTGAATTATGAGCTTTTATTAATAAGGTTGTAAAAAATAGCTGTTTGGGTGGTGAGTTTTGTTTGTCTTCATATTATGGTCTTTTGGGTTTGCATTCTTTACTATTGAAATGATGCAAGATCAGGTGTTTTTTTTCCCCCAGATCTGGAAAAGGAGATACACATGAATGGGTGTTCTGACCTCGTGAGGACCATGGGACACAGATAGCTGCCCCTGTTTAGTGCTGTTGTTGGGCCTAGTTATTGAAGAAATTACAGTGCTAATGGGAGAAGGAGTGTTGGCCAGGAAATCCCTAAATCACTTGAAACTGAGCTGCAGTGATTGTTGTGTTGAGATGTAGTACTAAAGGTTAGGGGGCAAGCAATCGTTTGTCCTGAGGAAAGGGTCTGAGGAGCTTTCATGCTAAGATTTTAGGCCATAGAGGCTCTGTGGTGGGACTGTAAAAAGAAGCATCCCTTGTCAATTTGATCCAGGCACAGGAATGTACCCACAGATCAGACTGCTGTGACTGAGGGCTCAGCCTCCAGCTTTCACCAGGTCTCATTCTGTGCACTTTTTGCATGCATCTCCCTTCCTGTAAACAGAAAGGGAAAGCTATAGGTTACTCACTTAGACATACATCTAATATGAGAAAATGGCTCATCTGATTAGGACCAAAAGGATATGACACGTAGACAGCCATTTCTATCCAGGCACAGCAGATTAGGCATATAATCCCTGGGTTGCAAAAAACTGCTTTCAATTACTTCAGCAGAACTGGAGTTCAGCATCTTTGGGGAGTGGACTGGAGTTATTGGTAAAGTAATGCTGGAGTTTTCATTGTTTTCTAATGCAAAACGGTGTTATAATGATACTTGAAAGGAATGTGAACATTACTTTGATAGCTAATGCAGAAAGCAGATACAACAATTTTTTTTTGGTGGGATAATTTAATGTTTTGTTGTGGGTTGTTTTTTTATTTTTTTATTTTTATTTTTTTGCATACAGAAGTGATTTCATGATGTGTGAAGTCTGACAAGTAAATCTCCTTAATGATTCTCACCACAATGAACACTGAAAATAGCTCTTTTTCATACAATACAATACATATTAGATAACAGCTGGTAACTGATAATATGAAAGAGATCAATTCTGCAAGCTGCAGAGCACCTGCAGTTCTCATTGACTTTGATAAGAGCTGGAAGTACTCAGCCTTTCAGAGGATGTTTCCAGTACCCTGCAGGATTGAGTTTACCAAGAAATTTTTTTAACTGTAATTTAGTTATTGTTATGTTAACGTCTCAATCTTTTGATGCAAATTAGCTGCAGAAGGGGGAAAAGTATCTTGAGTGAAGATCACTCTGCCAGTGATTAAAATACATTTATGGCATCACTGTGAGTACTGTACAATAAGGAATATGTTGCATCAATAGATTAAAGTAGTACATCAGATACACATGCTACTATGGTAGGATTCTCATATCTAACATCTGGGATCTTCATTAAAAACATTATAGAATGAGAAAATTCAGGGCACTGAATCCACAGAGTTGTTACTTCTAGTAGTATATGCCATTTTTGCCGATGAACTGTGAAATGGAAAGATTTATAGTCTCAAATATAAGTGGTTCTAGAAGTATTGACATATAGTATGTAAAAGAAAAAAAATGCTCAAACGTCAGATCCATTATGATTTTATATCCTGAATATTTAAGGTAGAGAGAAGAGACAGGAGAAACAGGGATAAAATTTAGAAGATAAGACATGAGGCTGTGCACACAAACAGATATCTGCCTTGAAGAACAGCTGTTTATATTAATAGCAGCACATCTTATTTGTACAGAAGGGCTGCTCAGGAAAGAAAAGAAAAAAGAAAAGAAAAAAGGAAAGGAAAGGAAAGGAAAGGAAAGGAAAGGAAAGGAAAGGAAAGGAAAGGAAAGGAAAGGAAAGGAAAGGAAAGGAAAGGAAAGGAAAGGAAAGGAAAGGAAAGGAAAGGAAAGGAAAGGAAAGGAAAAAGAAGAGAAGAGAAGAGAAGAGAAGAGAAGAGAAGAGAAGAGAAGAGAAGAGAAGAGAAAAGAAAAGAAAAGAAAAGAAAAGAAAAGAAAAGAAAAGAAAAGAAAAGAAAAGAAAAGAAAAGAAAAGAAAAGAAAAATGTGTCCAAAATTAAGAGATACTGATGAGCATCTTCCACTCCTGTTGCATCCTGAGGCCTTCCTGGGGCACACCTTTGGGGCTTTCTTATCTCAGTGACCTATGGGATGCAATGAAAATGTGTTCAGTGGCTTTGCTGGTAACTTTTTGTAATTTCATGCTGGAATAAAATTATTCTTACTACCCAAACACATCAATATATTTTGAAGTTTCTCTGCTGCTGCCTTTTGTAAGCTGTTGAAATGTGTGCTAACTAGAAAGAGAAAAATGAAGGGCTGTGTTAGGGATGGGCTAGGCTGCTGCATTCATTTTGGATGGTCATGGAGCCTCAGTGTGGTAGGAGAATAATGCTACCCATTTGGTTCCCATGCCTGCCTGGTCAAGGACCTGGAAAAGGAAAGAAGGTAACAGAAGATGCACCCATAGTGTGTTTGGAGGTTGTAGGTCCAGCGTGGGAGAATAAGCCTGCACTCCATCATAGTTTACTGTCCCCATTCTGTGGAGCTGCTTTCTGCCAGTTTTGCTGCAGCTCTGGTGTCTTAAATTAACCTCAAGTGAATTCTTCTGGACCTAAAAGGAGAGAAGTGCTTATAATGAATACTACTCTCCTTGGCAAGGTGAGAGCATTGCCCTACACTGTGGCTGCAAGCCTTTGCAGTGCTGTGCCACATCATCAGTCCCTTTGATGGCTCAGGAAGAGGCAAGCAGCTCCTCTTCTGAGATGCAGAAGAGAAGAGCAGACTGCAGCTTGTGGGAAAATTGACAAAGCTGAATGTCCTTCATGTGCAGCTGGTGTCAGACGACTGTGCGCCATGACCCAGGGAAATCATCCAACCACTGCCAGGTATCCTGCTTCCTCTGCTTTCCTCCAGGTGCAGAAGGGATGTGCGGGGAGGCTTCGGGGCTTTAGAAACCTGCTTGCAACTGTTTTGGAAAGGAAATCAGATGGACAAACTCTTATGTCCATTTCTTGAAGTGTATTTGGCTGAGGGGTAAAATATTGACTTACACATAGGAGAGGAGTCTTTGCTTAATGTACCCCTAGGAGATTTTCATTATTAGCCTGTGAACATTTGACTTTTGCTCTTGTTTAATCTGTGATAGAATAATATTAGTGGTTAAAAAAATATAAACGTTGTTTGAATAAGCTCTAAGTCCATCTGACTTCCACTCATTATGGGATTTTGAGTTCCTTACAGCTAGTATAAATCCAGCTGTAATATATTAATTTAAAAAACAAAACCTCTACCCCTGTATTCTTTTCCTCATTAGAAAATGCTTCACAATCTGTAGACAGACTGAGATAATATTTTAAAGCACTTGGAAGTGACTGATGCTGTATGCTTATCTGCCCCCTGCCACTCTGTATTCCTCTATGTCTTTACTTTTCATCACAGGAGTCTTGGGACCTTCTATTGCAGCAGAATAAGATGAATTCAATTAATTGTTTGCTCACTTTTTCCTTCCATCTACCTGACATTACCTTCATGTTTTTGCACAGTTTCCTTTCAAAACATTTTTTTTTTTGCCACATAGATTTCAGTAAGAGGGGTTGGAGGGCTACTGCAATTTCTTCCAAGCAGCAGATGTCCTTCCAGGAAAGCAGTTACAGCAGTGAGCAGTGCTCTACGAATAGTTGCCTTCTGCAATGCCCTCATTTCTTCCCTTGTATCAAAATAGCATTTGAAATGGCTTTTTTTTTCTTTTTTTTTTTTTTTTGCTACTCTGGCATGCCTGCCTGCTAAGACAATATTTCTACTTCCTTGTGATGACAGAGCTACTGCAGTATGTGGAGATTCTGTAAGTATGTGCAAATGTGCACTCTTTTCTCTTCATCCTGTACGGTATGGTACAGAAGAAGATAGTGACTTACTCCACAGTTTTCTTCAAATAACTTTCTGCCAAACATTTAGTTTCCAAATGGAAAAAAAAAAAAAACCTTAAGATTTAAAACCTCCCTTCATATTCTGACTTCTTAATTCTTCTGTGTGCTCTACCAACCCTCTGTTTTTGTCTTGGCTCCTACTTGCCGACGCAGCACCCATTTTCTTGTCTAATTTATAAACTGTTCAGCTGTGCCTTTATTCACTGTTTTCTTTTAATTACATATTCTTGTTAACCTCTTTATCCTTTCAAAGTTCCAGATTGTGATTGACATATGACATTAATTAAGGCATATAATTTATGACACTGGATCTTGAAATTAATAAGTGACCATACAATTACATGTTTTGCCTAATTGTCCTTCAGTAATATAAAGATTGACACTTACTGCAGCATTCAAAGTTAAAAGCTCTCTAACAGATAATACAGCTGAATGTAATCACCAATGAATCTAAACTAAACAGATTCCTTATAAGGGACAGGCTGTTGGCAAAATATTTCTATTTTGGCCTTGTTTTATTAAATGAATGAATCTGTATGCACAGATCACTCTCAAAATTTTTTTCAAATTCTAATTTTTGCAGGACTTTTAATTGCAAATAACTTACCGTTCTGTCATTTTCACTCTTATTTCTCTTTAAAATCTTTACTCCCACCTGGAAAAGTGCTGGCATTTAAAAAAGTAACACTTGTTCTTGTTGATCCAAGCCACACCACTGCAATATTCTCTACATCACTGTAAATCTGAAGACTGGCAACTTGATATATTACAGGTATGCCAAATTTCTTCCTGTTAGTAGTATAGATTTGGTCTTATAGTTGCTGAAGAATATGAGAAGTATCATTTGAGTATCATCTGCTAACATTGTTAGCAGATTTGGGATTCTGAAACTATTTCAAACAGCATCCTTGATTTTAACTCTGAAATTTCTCTTGAGTTCAAAACCATTTTAATCTACTCCCCTGACTTTGATAATTCCCTTTAAAATTTTATGTAATTTTGTCAAGGGAAAATATAAGCATCTTTTATATGGTGAGACATTCAGGTTATTGTATTTGAAATTTCTGTAGCTTTGTTTAAAGGAAATACCTATTTTTATGTTTATTCAAAGAAATTCAGTGGAGAACTGCCAAAAGTATTCCAATTTAGAGTTTTAAAAGTTAATTTGAAAGATAACATTAAGAGAATAAAGTTGTCTACTTACGTCAGAATTATCCTTTCATTTTTTCATATTCAAATAATTAATATTGTTTATAATTTATAATATTAACAGAATTTTGGTTAACTGTAAATACTAGGAAAAGTAGCAAGAAGGACAAAAAAAAAAAGGTAAAGTGATTTCTCAGAGTATTTTAGTTATGTGAACTATTGAGACATCTTGATAAATAGTGTGCTTAGAGAAACTTGGCTTAAAGTTAAGAACATGAAAGAATATACTGATGAAACTGGACATGAAAGTCCTGAAAAAGACCTTAGATTCAAAGATCGTATTCTGTTTATCTGCCTGTTTCTCCATCATCTTTCACTGAAGACTGATAAAAGCACACAATGTAAATAAACCTTATGTTTGTATCAGTGCAAACACTGGGACAGCAAGCTAGTGAGTGAAGCAGAATGGTGTTGATGGACTGAGCTCTGTGCTTTCATATGTAGCAGTTTAGGAAGAGGGGATCAACTTGTAGGTGATGCCACAGCTTTGTAATTGCTGGTGTGCAACACCAAGACCATGGGTGTGGAACCTCATGTCATCACAACTCTGGTGTTCCATGGTAAGGACCATACTGCTGTGTCCTACTGATGGGCTAGCTATTTCCTTGCAAAGCACATTAGGTATATACCACCCTAGAGACTTAAAAATTGTCCCTATCTCCTCCAAACAGTGGGACTTTGAAATAATTTGCAAGTGTAGAAAGACTTGTCGCTTGTTTTCAATCATTAAAATTTACCTTTTAAATGTACTCCTTGCAAATAAACAAATGAAAAGTAACTCTTTAATAGAAGCTAAAAGTCTTACTCAATTGTATATTTAGTACCTCGATTTCTAAGGAAGACATCGAGCATTGTTTGATTTGAAAGCCAGTAACATCCATGAGTTACTACAAGAATTTGAAGTAGAAGAATACTGTTCCGTGTGATGACAGTCTTCTATTTAATTTGCTACTGCATTTTAGAATTAATTTTGAGAACATTTTAGAAGCATTTTTTATTTTGCCATGTATTAATGATTTGGAACAGGCACTCAGTGAGAGACCTGGCTAATGGCATGATTTGAAATCTCAAAGACTAAATTACTGCATGTAAAGAGTATGGAGATGGCAGGGTGCATTGTTAAAATTATTCAAATTTCTCTCCCTTTTACAGTTCAGTACAATGATACAATGCATTGTACATGCCTGGTGCCTTCTTCCACAGCCCTAATATGTGGGACATCACAACATTTACTGTTTGAATCGATCCCTATGTTTTGAAAACCTCTAATATTCTTACAGATTAAAAGAAACCATATGTAGACTTATGAGTACGGCTTTATGTTTTTTCCCAACTTATTTTTTAACCATGCTGTTATTTATTCTTAATGCCTGGTGATAAGAGAAACGACCAAAGGTAAAATGGGAGTAAACGTTCAAACAAGTCATTGCAGAGCAGCTGTTCTAAAAACATAGAAATCTTAGAAATAAAACCTGATTAAAGAGATAAAACTGAAAACAGATTAAACTAAATGTGCTAATAGTCATTTTCATTCATTCTTTTCTTAAGGAAGAAAGAATATCAGAAAATTAAGCTAAGTTTAAATTGTGAAAGAATTTCTAAAGAATTCAGTATGCTCTTATCTTTATTCATTGTATTATTCTACTCCAAACCAAAAGCCCCACTGAAGGTAATTGGAGTGTTCAGAGTTCGGACTGGAGACAAGGCACAGTTGAGCTGCCTGTGAATAACACTGCACATCTCAATAAATAATTCTTGATTTCATTGTCATTTCATTGCAGTGGTTAAGGAAGGGTGACTTGGTTAAAACAAACGCAGATCGATTTGTCAAGCAACGTGCTTCAACCTTGGGTGCCTATGCATTATGATCAATAATGTTTACAGTCTTTCTCTGTCTCCTCAAAGAGAATGTGCCTCTTGAAGGGAATGAGATTCTCTTCTGTTTGAGACATTTTATTACTGGGGAAACCCATTTCTGGGATGTTTTTGTTCAGTGTCATTACAAAAATGAAAATATTCAAACATGCAAGATGTGAATGGCCATGTGCATAGACACCTTATGTGTGTATATATACATATATACATATATATATATATATAATAGAAAGAGCAACGATCGATAAAGCCCAGAAGAAGAAGGTAACAGCTGTAAGCAGCCTTGTACTGGAGCTGTAATCCTGATGAATAATGTTGCTGTCATAACAGCAGGGATAATTTAATGCTGACACTTAGCAGCATGATAAATAGCTTGTCAGACATAGGCAGTGACAGAGTCAAATGAAACTGCCCATGACAAGTTCTGAAATATTAATCTTCTACTAGACTGTGACTGTGCTGAAGGGGCAGCAGCATACAGAAGACTGGGAAGGGAGACACTTGGTAATGTAAACAAATGTACTTTAGGAAAAAATGCTTTTATTGCATAGACATCGTTTTCTTTACAAAGGCTACTATATAATTTCTTTACAATACACAGAATACAATACACAGAAACTTTGCTACAGTCTATTGTTATTTTTCTGCATATTCTCTGACATCATCTTACTGACATTTCCCTTCTTACTGTTAAGAGGGTTTTTGGTTTTGGAGGTTTTTTAGACATGCAGTTAAAATGAAAATGTATTTCTTCTCTATTCTTTCCCAGTCCATATACTGTTCTTCCAGTGATTTTTTCCTATTTCTACAATTTAGCTAGGATCCTTATTCTAAATGGCACATAAGCAACATGACAGGATTCCCTATTCAAACAACAATTGATTTATTAACTACTTCTCCATTAGAGATGATCTAGGGTGATAGTGTAACAGTCTCTAGTTATTTAAAGCAGGCTATTTGTTTAGGTGTAAATTGCTTAATAAAGTACCATGCTATTTTGATCTTCAGGGAGATTAAATAGTTCATGCAGTACTCTGTGAATTATGTGTCAGAGACCTTTGTATCCATTTTGGATACTATTTTGATCACCAGGACTGCTCATGATATGGAAGTCATCAGGGCTGACATCAATAAAATCTGATCAGATTATGATGGACATGCACTTAATGAAGGTAATGGCAGGACACTGCAAGCAAGTAATAAGGTCTGAGATGTTGTGCATCAGCTTTAGAGAGGTGCATGTGACTAACATTGCTAGCAGTGATGTGCAACCAATGGCCTACTAACAGCAGTGGTAAGAAACCTCTTCTAAAGTTTCCCAGTTTACCATATTAGTAATAGTATGCCTATGATTACAGTTTAAAAGGAATGATCCCAGTAGGAAGAGAGAAGGCTTAATTGTTACAAAGGTACTCTGTCATCCTTAAGTTAATAGTACTCTAGCTCTTAATAAGAGTTTTTAAATTGAGCTGTCAATGAAGCATTGGCTCAAGGTCTTATTTATTCATCGGTACACTGTAGATGGGTTGAGGCTGCTAAGTGTTTGGCTCCACAGCCAGAGTAGTACCTGAGACTCTGTATCTACCCTGACAACTTATTGCCTTATTGGCTTTGAAGAAGGTGGCTGAACAAAGTCTGAGGTGGCTGAAGGATGAACCGCCAATGTATTCAGTAGTTTCATTCCCCAATAAGTACATTGCTAGAATGCCAGACAAAGGAAACTGCTGCAGGAACGTGAGAAACTACTGATAGTTTTCTGGTACAAGGCAAGCTAAGTGCTGCAAAGAGTTCATAGTTTAAGTACAGTTTCTTTGAGTTCAAGAAAGTACAAGAAATACAGATCACCATGACACAGACTTCAGAGCCAATTGAAATGAAGTAAGATTCTGTGATGGAGCAGAGAGGCCATACTGCTTGAGAAAGGAGGCAGTTCTGGTTCTGAAAGAAGTTTGGTGTGCACAGTATACTCTCTTCAATATCATTAAGATTTCAGTATATTTCATTGATTAATTATGTTAATGCAGAAATCACTAAACATTGCTGTAGCTCTAAAAGTAGAATGATCAGGTTAAAATAAGATCTCAGTTTTGAAAATAGTCTTGGAAGGAATTTTCTGCTAAAGTGAGCAAATCAGTTATTTCTGAAATAAAGTGGAAAACACAGTTGACTGGCTAGACTTGAAGTACAGCTGGTTAGAAAAACTGAATGGTTCGACCCATTTTCCATGAGAAGTAGTTTTTATCTTTCAGAATGAGAAATGCAGCTCTATTGCTACCTGCATTTTTGAAGATAGTATATATATAATGTATGCATAATACCTTGATCAGTTTGTGCTTTAGAGTCTGATTCAGCCTATTGGTGTCAATAAGTAGTATTGTAGGTGAAATTTATTCTGAAATTTTCATAGCAAGATAGTTTTACTTGCCTTTCATGTAACTGCTGTTGTCTCCAGTGGTGGACAGTTTTATGGTCAGCTTCAGGGATAAGAGAAAGTTATTTAGGTTCAGCAATTACCATGCCATGAGACTTTTTCTTTTTCTTTTTTTTTTCTTTTTTAAATTTAAATAAAATGTGTGGTTTTTTTTTTTATAATTAAATACAGGCAAACTTACAAAACTTGTTCAGTAAGAAAATTCAAGAAGGTTATAATTTTACTAAAAAGATAAAAATACATTTGGCTATTTTCCTCTTATGAGATATCAGGTTTTCTGACACCTTTTATTATTAAAACTTCAGTCTAATATTGAGATTTCTACTTATTCTCCACATATCTTAGTTTCAGTGTTAATTTTGTTGTCAATTTTTCTTGAATTCTTTAATAGTGAACATCTAAAAAGAAGTTAGGCAAACAAATTTTGAACTGAAAATACAAGGATTTTCAGATCTAATTGTAGAAGAAGATACCAGCTAACTAGACACAAGAATTTTTAATGCAGTATCTTAGTCAGAAACGGCTAATACAAAATATTGGCAGAAAATGTTTTACCAATCTTGAAGCTTGATGAAATTAAGAATTGATAACATTTGTTTGTACTTTGCTAATTTATTTGTACATCTGATCTATTTATTTTGCATTAATGAGGATTTAGAATAATGATAGATAAGATCCAACCTGCTCGCCATTTAAATATTAAATATATTTTAACTAATAAAAAAGTCTTAATGGTTTAATTTTTCTGGAGTATAAAACCTATGCAGTTTGATGGAATATAGTAGCAACAATTTGAAATCAGGTGCTATGAAGTTGATTTTTTTTTCTGAAAGGAGTGGAAAATCAGTAACTACAGTATGTTCTGAAATAAAAACATTCTGAAGAACCTTCAAAAAACAAACATGGATTTTTTTTTCAATATTGGGTATTAGAGGGATTTGTTTGTTCTCTTAGTTGCAACCAGGCACTGAAATGACTTGGTTCTCTCCATCTAAGTGAAATCATAGAATGATAAAATCATTAAGACTGGAAAAGACCACTAAGATCATGTAGTCCAACCATCAACCCATCACACGTGCACACAAAAGCATAGTCCTCATTGCCACATCTACTCTTTTCTTGAAAATTTCCGGGATGACTCCACCATCTCCCTGGGTAGCCTATTCCAATACCTCACCATTCTTCTGAGGAGAAATTATCCCTAACAACCAACCTGAGCCTCTCCTAGTACAGCTTGAGTCTTGTGCCCCAGACCCCTCACCAGCGTCATTGCCCTTCTCTGGACACACTCCAGGGCTTCAACGTGTTTCTTGTAGGAAGGGGTCCAAAACTGAACATTGTACTCAAGGTGCGGCCTCACCAATACCAAGTACAGGGGAACAATCAACTCTCTAACTACACTACTACTATTTTTGATGCAAACCAGAATGCTATTGAAATTCCTGGCCACCTGGGAACACTGCTAGCTTCTGTTCAGCTGGCTGTCCGCTAACACCCATAGATCCTTTTTTCCTATATGCAGCCTACAAGCCACTCTGCCCCAAGCCTGTAGCAATGCATGGGCTTGTTCTGACTGATGCGCAGGACCTGGCACTTGGTCTTGGTAAAGCTCATCCCACTGGCCCCATCCGATTGATCCAGTCTATTCATATCCCTCTGTAGAGACTTCCTGCCCTCAGGCAGATCAACACTTCCTCCCAACTTGGTGTCACCTGCAAACTTACTGAGGGTGCACTCAATCCCATTGTCCAGATCATCAATAAAGATATTAAACATGGCTAGACCTGTTTAACAATTTTTGCCCACATTATAGTATTTTCCAGTGAATAAAAAGACAGCAGTGTATCCCTTTTAGTATTATTTTATGTTTATTATTTTAGTTTTGTTTATTGGAGCTCTTTTATCTTTGTGTACTGTGGTAAACTGCAGGGAATGGACGTATGATACTCTGTAACTATGCAGCTATCAACTTCCTGGTATTTTTTTTTGATTAAATGAAGCTTTTTAAGACCACTGTTGCTAGGCTTTTGCTTTCCTTCAAGAGTTGCTGTACTTGTTGGCAATCTCTCTTCTGGGTTTCCCTCTCTTAAATGATAGCTTTAGAAAAATGTGTGCTATGGTATTTTGTATAACAGGAAATAAATAATAAAGTCCAGAAGAGCTATTTGATTAGAATGATCCACACCTGTTACCTGTCTGCTTCTCCTCAGATTTACATTAAAATGTTAATTGAAAACAGCTGCAAGTATGGGCCCAATCCTCTTTGTATGGCATATCCTTGACACTAATGAGAATTAGCACCGTTTGCTGAAAAGGCAGAACTGACTTCCTCCCTTACACACTCTTCTTCATTTCCATTAAGTGCTGATGAGGTAGCAGGATTTTTATCACAGTGCCAGTTGTACCATTTTTAGGAGTCTAGTTTTGTATTAGTCTTGCATACAATTATATTTTTCAAATTACATGAGCAGAATAAATTATAATTTGCAGATTTCAGAGTTTCAAAATGAGACTAAATATACAGAAATTTGGCAGAAATCAAGCTATCACAAAGGAGAAAATACAGTAGAGCCACCTCTTCTTCTACATGCACTGTGCTGCATGTCCAGTAGGTAGTGTTTCCCTCCTTTACTACACCTTCCCCACACTGCTGCTGGTAGAAGCCTTAGGAAAGATCTGGCTCACATAGCCAACCACTTAGAAAGAGATAAGCATCAGAGATAGCAGTTGCTCAGGCAGCCAGACCATCATATCCTACTGGAACACTCCTGTTCATCTTGTCTGACATTTTCTCCCTCTCTGACAAGTCTTTGGTGTTCCTGGCTACTTGCTCCCCTCTATCCACTTGGCCCAAGTACTGAACAATGCCTGGGCTCAGCAACTAACCCAGGTAGGGATTTGCACAACAGCCTACTGAGCATTTATTTTGAAGCAGCAGTATTATGAAGTAAAATTTACTAATAGGGATGATAAGAAGTAGCATGTAAGGTACATATGTAAACATAACTTCATTTAGTGTTTTGAGCATG
>NC_052533.1:57291444-57328944 GCF_016699485.2 Gallus gallus | reverse complement strand
CAACCCAAGCCCTTCTTTGATTGTATGAAAATGTTTATAACAAAATATTAAGAATGTTAAAACCATAAATTTATTTTATTCATCTTCCTTTTGCACTTCAATAACATAACTTAGACCACTATTAAAATGTCATGTTACTGTAGTATAGCTTTAAAGATCTGTTTAAGCTAAAACTAGTGGTGGAATCAGGGTAGATTTAAAGAAAAGCTTGTGCACGTTTCTTCCTTCTTTTGTGATAAAAGAATATCAGAGTCATCAAAAACTCTTTTATAAAATGTCATTAGATAATTGATGAAAAATTTTAATGAGAGAATGTTCTTACTTGACAATGTTGTCAACATTAATGATTTTTAATACCAGTTATGATACTTGAGGATTTTCTTAGTCCTCTGACATGGATAGGTACTCCTAATGTCTTCTCTATTAAATGGGAGGTCTAACAGAGCAGAGAAAAGCAGATAGATTAAAAATGAAATGAAAATTTTTAATATTTTAAATAAATATCATGTTTCCTTCATAGACAGGGAACTCGGCTGTGTTTTATGTTGTATTGCTTTTTTTTTTCATTTTGGATTTTCAGAGTTAAAGATCTTTCACCAGTAGTCTTACCATAAGGGAAATGGCAAGTTTCCTTCAGAAAAGGAAGCTGAAAGAAAAAGTCATAGCTCTTTAGTATGGAAAGCTTTAGGAAACAGTGAGAAGATGCATCAGAAAGAGGTTATTTTTATTTTATAGTTGCTGTCCAGTGTACGTGAATTAAGAAATATTTAATTCTACTGTTTTTCTTAGTCAAAAATTTTAAGTACGTTAAGCCAAATTACTTTGGTTGTGCCGAACTGCATTATGAGTTTTGTGTGCATTGCATATCCTTCTGAACCTGACAAAAAGTCCCTTCTATGCTGAATTCTCCAAGAGTGACTACATTTAAAAAGTGGCTGTTACCTTTTGCATAAAAAATCTCCATAGAGCTTCATGTGACTTACCTTGTGAAAACATGTATGGATTGCAACTACTGATTTTTATGGCATGTCAAAGGAAAATTTATATAGAGTCAGATGAAGTAAAAGAAACATTAACTTATTCAGAATTCTTTGATAAGGTTTTTTTGTGTGTTTTCTTGTTATCTTTACCAAATAAAATTCATGAATATTGGACATAGTGGGTAAACCAGAGGATATAAATCAACCTATTCCAGGACAGTTGTCATGATTTTCTTGAAAAGTTCTTAAATTAGAACATACCAGATGGTGAGTATTATTTATCCTGTAGAAAAATTTTAATATATTTAAAACAAGAAGTGTTTTGGTATTTTTTAATTTTGTCATCACTCCCATATCCTGGACAATACTAAAGGAAGATCTTTATTCTACTTATAATTTGTTAATGCACAGTGTAGACTTAGTATTCAGATTGATTCCCTCTTTTTAGAGGAGAAACGTTCTTTTCTGCAACATTGCTTCAAGTATTGGTGATCTTAAGTCTGCTGCTCTCTCCTGACCTATTCACTGTCATTATATCTAGTTTGCCTACTTTACTGACATGATAACTGAATGAATATCTCATTAAATATCCTTTACTTTTCGTAATATTCTTGCCCCTGCACTGTATTCTTGTAATACGTCCTATTTGATACTGTGCATACATACAAGTGGAAAGATTACTGGGTTGTAAGACCAGTATTTTTTCAGTTAAGCCATATTAAATTGTGATCAGAATTTTTACAAAATGACCAGAGGTCTGAGGTTTGTGTGTGTGTGTGTGTACAATTTCTTTTTTGAATGCCTTGCTTTTATGATCCCCAGTGAGCTGTTCCATTAACTGTAGTGTTTATTGTTTCCTTTTAATGAAAACTCTTTGAAAATTTTTATGTCTCCTAATTAAATTTTGTAATAGCTGAAGAATTTAAGAATAGAAATCTTTATTTTACGGCTGTGTTCTTTATCTATGACTGGTATAAAGACAGTGTTTTTGGAGTTGGTATGAACTTAATTCTCAACTTCATCCTTTTGATGAAGATTTGAAAAACGTCTGGCTGAACAAGTTTGAAGATACAAGGTTGAGATGCCCTTTGAACAATGTTTTCTTCCTCAGCTGTTTCCTCCACTTCCAATCAAAAACTTCATAGAGAAGCCTGCAAAGTGTTAGTCTGGGGGTGATGATCTGATGTCATCATCAGGATCATTGATGTAATACATGCAAAAAACCCATCAAAAAACCCCACAACAGTCTGGAAATCTCTTTACCATATACATTCAGTCCTCTGGAGATAATTATGCTGCTCTTATCCGCTGCACTTTTCTCGTAGTTCCTTGGGCTGAGTTATGGTGGACTGTTGAGTTCAAGGAAAAGTACTGGTGGAAAAACAAAGTGGCTATGATTGCTGGATGTATTCTTGATGGTCTAGCTCTGTCTTGAGTACATGCCAAAGAACTTCATCCAGGTAGCTCAGTTGTTCCTATGCTTCCCTTACACTCCTGGTGAGAACACCACATGTAATAAAAGCAGCAGAAGAGCCACAGCAGCATTTCTTTAATTCCTGTGGACTTGTCTGTTCTGTCTTCTTACTGAAATAAGGATTATAATTTCTCAGTCTCTAGGAATACTTGCTTAATGGTAACAATGTGATCTGCAAAACTGGTGAGGTGGATAATCTTGGGGAGGCAGGACCATCTGAGAAGAGAAGAGAAGAGAAGAGAAGAGAAGAGAAGAGAAGAGAAGAGAAGAGAAGAGAAGAGAAGAGAAGAGAAGAGAAGAGAAGAGAAGAGAAGAGAAGAGAAGAGAAGAGAAGAGAAGAGAAGAGAAGACCCTCCTGCCTGATCCTCAGCCAGCAGGTTTCTTATCCCCTCATTATAGCTACCTGGGTCAATCATTATTTCCAGGACATTGCACTGTATTAAGTCGTATTTTGCATAGGAGGAACGCATTGCATTTGCTGTTATGTCTGAAATATGAATACTTACATATGATAGAAAATGCTGAGGCTAAGAGATAGCCATAAACACAGAGAGAAGCGTATTCAAATTTCTAGATACAAGAAAGAGTCCTACTTCTCATATATAGTCTTCTCAACTGTTCTTGGAGTCCATCATTAAATGCGATAGTAATGCAAATTAAGATTGAATTCCAGAGCATCAACTTCACGTTAGCATGTATTGTAACATCTCTTGTAAGCTGTGTGCTGTAGAGTCAAGTCTTCTATAGCTGGATATTTTGAACTATTTTTTCTGCAGCTAATCCTCATTTGTGTCTTTGGAGGCTTCAGAATTGATGACATGGTGTAGAGTATGCATTGTGATAGAGAGGTGGCAACTATGTCTAAAATGTCTTTTTTTTTTTTTTAAATTTGAAATATCCAGTTGGAAAAAACAGGCATCTTATCTGCCATTTCACACAATTCTTGAGGATCAGTCAAAGCATGAATTATAATAGTCCAATCTATATGTACTTTATGCTGTCCATCCAATTACTCTGGATAGGGTTCTCTGTTGGCATATGATCTGAACAGTTCTAAAATAAATTACCATGTGGTATTATTTCAGACATGATAATTTTGAGCAGTTGAAGCAGAGCAAAGTGTAAGCTGCAAAATAAGGAATAAAACCATAATTACCACTTTCATTTATTCATACCATATTAATACAATGTAATTATCTGGCAGGCAGGAATTTATGAATACTCAGCAAAGCTACCAAATGTTTGTTTTGATGAATACATAAAAACTAACATGTTTAAGCAGTAAATCATGGTTTTTTTTTTTTTGTTTGTTTTGTTTTTTACTTTTAAATGAAAATTACATTCAAACTTTATATGGGAAATAATGTATTTTGGCACTCTGAAATAGTCTTTTCACAGTATAAGTGTATGGAAACATTTCAGAATGGACACAAGCACCAATAAGATACAATAGGAACTCTCACAGAGATTTTTGTAATGCACCTCTGTTTGACAATGTCTTTTTTTCATGTGGATTCTGGTTCTTAAATTCTTAAGGAATGAGGACCCAAAGTGAGGCTTCAGACTTGAGTTATACATGAAATCTTGAAAAGTGGAGCTCTTTGAGTCTCATTTGATGGTAGGAGAGGTACAGTGAAACTACCAAGGCCAAGTTATTTTGTGAAGTTTTTTATTTCTCTTATTTTAGACTAGTAAAAAAAAAAAAAAAAAAAAAAAAACAAGCAGTTTTTTTCTCTATTATTAGATTTTATATACTCTATTGAAAAGGACCAGACTTTGTATTGTTTATTCTTGTTTAGATTCTTATTATTTTTACATAACTTTTGTTGGAAGGGGGTGAAACTAGCCACAGAAGTTGCAGTCACTCCAGATGTTTCGTCAAGGAAAAAAATATAAAGGCTTGGTTTATTTATTTATCTTTATAAAGGAGGTGGTGGTGACAGGACAGCATGCCTGTCTCAATCATCCTGAGACAGCCTATGGCCTGTCATGTGATGTTACTTAACAAGATATTTTACTGATTGTTACTGTTTTTGCATAGCACTGAAACATCTTCTAAAGTATGCAAATAGGAATTTAAGACATGGATCTTACTGACAGTTTATTTTAAAGAGCATACAGAATGAGGAAGAAAGCAATCAACACAAATGTGAGAAATGTAATGTATATATTACTACTCTTTAAAATATAGAATCATAGAATGGCTTAGGTTGGAAGGGACCTTAAATATAATCTTGTTCCATCCCCCCTGCTATGGGCGGGCTTGCAAACCAGATAGATAAGTCTGCCCAGGGTCCCATCCAGCATGGTCTCTTTCTAAAACACCCTGAGCTTTGGAGTCCAGGAATATTTTGTAGGCACTCTTTTTCCCCACACTAGAAATGTCTACTTCAGGACATCCTGTCTTCTGCCACTAACCCCTGTGTAAATGTCCTCAGTTATTACAGCTGCACAACTGTATACAGCAGCTTCTAGGACTGCAGGGCGCACTAGAGCAGTAAGCTTATCTAGGAACAGATAGAACCATGTTACATTTAACCCTTGAGTGTCCAAATTTTGGCTTGCCTAAGCCACATTTAGTCAAGAGGAATTGTCTTGGGCCATATATATAATATGTAGATTGCTCCAAAAGAAATGCCTCCTATTTCTTTCCATGGAAACCAGAGCAGATACAAAGGGCGCAATAACAGTATTTAGTAGAGCACATTCTAAGCTACAAAACATTATTTTTCAACATATTCACCACCCCTAGCTAAGCATTTTTGTGAGTGATGAGAAAGAGTCTGCGTCTAATGCACCAATGGAGGTGACCCACTGTCAACACTGCTGAAATGCACCACCCACCACATCACTGTGCTCACATCCAGAAATATTCAGCAAGTGTTGTTGAATGTCAATGGGTGTCATTCTTTCCACATGGAGGAATTCAGTGACACACCCTTCCTTCAGACACACTTCCATGTTAGACACCATTTTGTCAAACAGCTCCTCTGCTGCCATCTGTCACATGGCAACAACATGTAATGGAATGTTGGCAGAAAGCTTAGAGCTCTACTGTCATGCCACCAACATCTACCTCTGATGTCGTGGGCCAACATAATAAAATAGGAGGCATTACTATCAGACCAGACCTTGTATATAATAAAGTTAATGTATAAAAGCAACAAAAAATATTTTATTTTTGTATTTTTTTTATTAAACATAAAGAGTGCAACAAAAATATTAATATTTGTCCTTGTTTTCTTTTTCAAATTAATGCATCGGACTGGTTTGATGGAGTTTGTCGCAATTCTTAGAGATTTCTCAAGATGTTCATCAGAAATTTTTGATGAAATTTTACTCATCCTGTACATCATCCTTGAAAAGAATTGTTTACACAGCGTACTCACTGACAAAAAGAAATTACATGGATAAGGCATTGTTGTGAAGTGAGGGATATCTTTCTCTGATCAGACAGGTCTTATAAAAATCTGGTAGAGAGACATGATCAGATTTTTCCTGGAGTGAATATCTGACTGTAACTCTATACAAGCCATTTGAAAATTTGCAGTTAATGTTATATAGACTGAAAATAGAGTTGCAAATATACAAAAGAATTGAAAGTTGGTTGGGGTTTTTTTTGTAATCTGGAAATTTACTCTCAGATTTTCTTTATCTAAACAGAAGACACTGCTGCATACTTCTCACAGTTCACAGGACTTTATTTAGCCAGAGTATAAAAACACAAAATCATTTGCCATCACTTGAATCAGCACTACACTGCCCTCCCATGTCCTGGTTTCAGCTCAATCAGTGCCAATGGCATGCTGATGTTTAGTTGTTGAGTGTGCGGCTGGGGCTGGGTTGGGCTTCTCAGAGGGGCAGAGAAGCTGCCATGATGGCACGAGCTGGAGGGGGGCGGCCACAGGATGGGCTGGGCAGAGCCACATGTGGCCCCTGAGCCACAGGTTGGACATGCGTGGCTTAACTTATTTGTTCTCCAGTATTAATGTTTAGAAGGTGATTTATTGAGTGAAATGATATAAAACTTTCTATAGTGTGTTGAAGCAGTGCTTGGAGAACTGCAACCTGTGGAAGCCCATGCAGGAGCAGTTCAGGAAGAATGGCAACTGGTGGTAGGGACCTCATATGAAGAAAGTGATTATGGAGGAACAGCTGAGACAAAGCATTATGGACTATTCAGAAGCCCCCTTTCTCCCACACTGCTCATCAGAAGGAGACAGAAGGAGGTGAAGTGGGAGGAAGGCATCTTTGATTTGCTTTTAGTTTCTCACTGCTCTAGTCTGCTAGTAATAGGCAATAAATTACGTTAATCTCCCTATGCTGAGTTTGTTTTGCCTGACAGTAATTGGTGAGGGATCTCTCTGTCCGTATCTCAACCCTCAGCTTTTTTTCATTGTATTTTCTTCCCCTCTTCCTTTGAGGAGTCAGAATGAATCAGTGGCGTGAGGGAGCTCACTTAGCCATCAGTATGAAACAACCAAACATTCAAATCTGAACTGACAGCAAAATATCTTTTGTTTTTCCTATAACTGATTATGCTAACCAGCAGTAAACACTTAATTACTTAGGAAAAAATAATAAGCTGAGAAGAAACCATGGAACATAATATTCTTTAAGTAAAAATCATATGTTGGAAGTGCAGATTAGATGTGAAATAATGGTGTTAACTATCTCTGCAAAAGAATAAGAATTATCTTCTGTAAAACTGGCATAGTGCAAACTAAAGCTGTTTTCTATTAGAGAGCTGCCATGTACTAGAAGGGTCATGAAGCTCATTTTCCTCAAGTCTCTGCCTATAACACTGGTGCAAGTGTTGCATGCCTAAACAAACACCCACAGCATCTTTTGCATAGATGTAGAGCGACATAAGAATTGAGATGCAATTATTTAGCATTTATGGAAGAAGGAGATGGTTTATTTGCTATGTCAGGGACTGAATCCCTTGTGAGTGAGAAACCACTCACTTTCAGCATTGAACTTTTATAATATATTGATATGGCACTGGCATTAAACAGGTAGTTCTTATAGCCATCATGTGCGGAATTTATGCCAAATCTTGAGCTGTTTCTAATAATCATGCATTTAAGTTACAATTATGAAGATTCACAATTATTAAGAGAAAAAAAAAAAAAAAAAAAAACTGGGGGGGAAAAAAAAGCATTTCATTTAATTAGGGGAATTGACTAGCCAGTGCTGTGGTTGCAACATGTCTAGAATTAAGGAGTTAACTGAACCTGAAAATCTACTTTACAGGCTTTTGCTTTATCAATAAAGTGCAAGTAAGGAAAAAAAGAAATAGTGGTGCTTTTTTCTTTATTATTAGCCTCTCTCAAATCCTCCCCGCATTAATGTTAAGTGGTTTGTTCACATGCTAGAAACTCTTGAAAACAGTTCATCACAGTGCAGAGGTTACTTGTATCAGGCACTTCAAAACAGCAGAGATTTGCAAGATAGAAGCCTTGATTTCCTCAGACCCATCTGTGACATTCAGACAAAGTTATTATGCTTCAGACTGCAGAGGTAAAAACAGATTTTTGCTCTATTAATAACAGATTTGTTTGAAAGTACATTTATATCTGTATTCCAAATCTCAGCATTCATCATTAATCAAAAGCCCCTTATGTTAGTTATAAGATGGTAGAATCCCAAGCCTGGTTTTGAAGATATGGAAGAAGGAAACGAGGATATTGGACCAGTAGTTTGTTTCCACAGAGCTGAAATAGAGAGAGAATGAGAGAACTGTGTGTGCTTTGGTGATACGGTGATGCATATGCTACCTTGCTGTGGCAGCCATGGGTGGGCAGGCTCCTCTTATTCACAGGCTCTCTACTAACCTAAACTGCACACCTGGTTCACCACAGTGGTATTTAAGGTTAGGCTCATTCAGCCTAGACCTGACTTAGGACTGTCTTGTGTAAGCATCACATACTGCTGCTGTATTTAGAAAGTAGGAACAAAGACAGCTGGTGTGGTTGTGGGATGTTTTATCATCCCTGTTCTCCTTGTGTTCTTTTAGCTGGAAATCTGGTGGGGCTTGATGCAGTACTCAAATCAGTGGAAGTGGGAGCTCCCTGCCTCCCTGTTCTCAGAAGTGATGGTCGGTCTTTGCTATTCAGGCCCTGCAGGATGTTCAGGAGATGGTAAAAAGAACATTAGAATAAGAGATAGTCCATGCTCTTGTGTGTGTTTCGTGCTTTAAAATTTTAAAGACTTAACAGCTCTCTCGGTCCTTTGTGGATGGTTGGGTCACTAACAATTGTGAGCACCTCTACAGCTGTTTAGGAGTCACTTCAGAAGGGTGACACCCCAGCCTAAACCTCTTCAGTTAGGAATGTGTATAGTAAACCAGAATAGAAGCAGTTAAAATGTAATAAACTAATATCACTATTTTCTGTGAAGTGGTAACCACAATCTTATTTTGCATCTGGCTGGAGAATACTATTTGTAGCTACAGTGAGAGTATATTTTCTTGCATTGGTATTTTGTTACTGCTTCCCTTCTTGCGTCATAAACTTTGTTCTTTTTCTAGAAGTTCATATTTCTCTGCTTTAAGGAACAGGTAATCACAAAACCCTATCTGATGGATTTGAAATTTGTTTGTATATATGTGGAGTCCTCATCCCATGTGAACATTTAAAAAAAGTTTTTAGAGTCTGTTGTTTTTTGTTTGGCTGGCTGTTTGTTGTGGTTTGGTTTGGTTTGTCTTTTTTTTCTTTAATGCTAGTGAGCTACAAATCACTTCACTACAGACACATGGTTGAAAAGCCCAGAAAAGAACGTGTCTGTCTTTTGAAACACATGAAGTTGTGGCATCATTTAACAAAACTTGTCAAATTTCCCTTTCTGCTTGCTTCAGTTCAGGTTAGTGTATTCACAGTACAAAATATTTCCATCTTGGGACAGTTGCTTTTGTCTGAAGACAATTTTACTCAACTGGACACAGTCTTTATTGCTATAGCTGCTTTGCACTCTGCTTCAGCATCTTTTTTGAAATTCACTTTCTGTTCTTGCAGTTTATGTCAAAAAGTAATCTGCTTTACAATCTGGCAAATTGATTAAGTAACTCAGAAAAAGATACTTGCTTCTGTATCATCAAAATTTTGTCCTCCAGCTGTATCTTTATGGATGTATTTTGGTTTGTATTTCTGCACATTTTCTGCTGAGAATAATGGTCTTGAAAAATGTTTGTTTTTATGACAAGCATGAAAATACACGTATTTTGCTGGGAACTCTTGCATCCTTTGTCATCTGAAATAAATTCAAAGGAACCAGATTTGGCCTCTGCTATTTTTACTCGTTTGTTGACCTACATTTGGGCATATGTTTTATTTTTATATCTTTTACTTGTTTATATTTTCTATCTCAAATTTTTACTGGCTCTAGACATATCTACTGTTTCATCCAAAAATTTGTAAATATCCTCCTATGCTGTTTTGAACAAGTTTCAAGTTGCAGTGCAAAAGAATTGATTTAATACATAATATTACCAAATAAGCTGACCTGTGTTAGTCGTCTACAGTCAAGAATACTTGTATATTTTCCTGCAGTGCTCCCTCTATTCTTTAAAGACTCTTAAAGCAAGCACTTATCTTCTTATACTGTCTCCTTCAATACCTGAATATTCCTTCTGCATTTTTGTGAATATTACTCTTCTCCAGTGATCAGTGCAAAATTGAATACAAGAAACAGCAAAAGTATAATTGTAGTAACAGTGAGTTGAATTTTCACTTTGTTTCGAACCTAGAAGCACTGTGAAGGAATAACTTAGTTCAGGAGATGGAAGTGTGGTGTTGTGGTTTGATGTGAGCCCGTGCAGCTTTGGGGAGGAGCACTGATTTCAGCTGCCCAAATGGAACCTCCATACTTTGTTGACAGTTTCTGGATATGGATGCATTTAAATTCCTGCTCCTACAAAGTAAATCCACTTCCCAGGCTGTGCCTGCCTGTCCCCACACCAGCTGTCCACTGGCCATAGTCATAAAGCAGACAGGAGTTACAGGCTTCCCTCAGAAACTGTGAGGAGGAGGGATTAAGAACCTTACAGGTTTCTGCTCTCCTGGTCTGTCAGGGGCAGCTGCTGCCGGAGGGGAAATGGTGCAGGTGATGCACTGGGGTGACAAATCCTTCCTTTGCAGGGCTGGAAGAGCTGGTGCTCTTTTGTTTTAGGTTGGCTTATTCTCGGGTTTCACTTCTTGTTCCCAGTATATATTTGGGAGTTATGAGGTGAAAAAGATAACCTAATGGCAAGTAGGCATTTTGACATTTCTGTCAGAATGTAATAACTTGTAAGGCCGTATTTGTACATATGATGTCATATTGGAAAGTATCTTTCATGCTTCCAGAAGAAATTGCATAGATTTAAAACATTGTCTTGACTGTCATTTTTTATTTTTATTTTTATTTTTTGTCTCCCACTCACACTATTTCTATTTCTTGAATTTTCTAAAAATATTCTCTTCCACTCATCTATAGATTTTAAGCATTACACCAAGGAGAAATGATATCTCACCATGATGCTTTGTACAAGACTTAAAATGTAAGGTTTTCTGCCTCCCTTATCCACTGAAACTGGAAGCTCAGAAACATTTCTTATTGCATTGACTGAAGGTAGAACAATTGTGTCAGTCTTGTGTGACTTTTGTTGTTTGTTTTAATTCTGAGTTGGGAAAGTGGGAAAGTTGAAATTTCTCACAGACCTCATGTTGCCAGAAATGCTCATAGAACAGAACTGATTTTTAATTGGCTGAAGAGCTGAGGCGTAATGTTAGGAAAGAATAAAACTTTATTTCTGGCATTAAAAAGTTAATGTCCTTAATGATCTCTTTACTGCAAAATTTAAACTAAAAGTTCTACTGATTGAGCTGATTATATTCAGAGGAAGAAAACTGACCAAACCTTATTTCATTTTTTTTTTTCCATAACGAATTTGTTGGCAACTCTTTCTTTATTGTCTGGTTTAGCACCTTTTCCCCTCCCTGTCTTTTCTTCAGTCTTTGATTGTCTATGGAGTTACATCTCTAACTGTAGAAGAAGTGTGAAAACTAAATTTTAGTTAATTCCTTCTCTTTTTGGAAATATGTTACCACAGTTCACTAACTTGTAAAATATTATAATAAATGTATTGTATTTCTGATTCCATTGGTATGTCTATTGTTCATGGACTGCTGCCCTCCTTCTTGATGGACTGAATTTGTCATTATTGAATTTGACTTGGATAAGTGGGTAATGAAATACAGTTCCTTTAAAAATGATCAAGTAAGATGTTAATATAGCATATTCATAAATCTTGTAATCCAGTTATGTTCTATTAATGTTGTGGTGTTTATTCATTTAAAAATTAATAGAGGTGACCAAAATCAGGTGTTTTGGAGTTGTTATCCAGGTTATTTTAGAATCCAAAATTCTGCAGTATTTTTCACAAGTACACTTCATCAGAAATCTGATGAATTAATACATTGTTGTACTTCATGTATAACACTTGAATATTTATATAGCACTTGATTATTTGTATAACAATTGGATATTAATATAACACTTGATAACTTACACACTATACTCAGATTTGGTACTTTGGATCCTTTTTTCTTTTTTAAAGAGATAAGGAGTCCTATCACTCAGAATATTGTGGAAGCAGGAATCTCTGACTTCCTCATGACTTCAACCTATGTGCATTCTCTCCTTTTTCATCAGTTTCATAAACTGCATCTCAGATTTTTTTTTTTTTTTTTTTTTTTTAAGACAAAACTGTTTTGCATATCCATCGGTGTGGAGACCATCTGAATGTCATATTCCAGTGGAACAAATGCTACCTTTATAAAGAAAAATAAATAAATACCTAGCTCTAGTTTTCACTATGCTACATGTAAGTTCTTGAAGTTTATTGATCTTTGAAAGCTACTTTGGCCATTTAGCTTAAGTACCTCCAATAGAATCTGATGTGTTTACCTTGTCCAGTTATTCCAGTTGGTATGCCATAGAAACATCTTCGTGGGAGGTTTTTTTGTACACTACTTCCTACCTTCAGGGCAGTAGTAGTAGTGACTACCCTGATTATACAAATTTATCTGGTCTGTCATTCTCCCCTCGAGTCCTGTTGATCTCAGGAAAACTGACAACGCAGAGCCCATCAGCTTCCCAAGATCCTTCCTGCTCTATAGGCTACTGCAGTCATCTCCCAACAAGTTTTCTCATGTTCCAATTGCTTATCCAAACATTTGTACAAGTGCTTTTTTCTTGACTTCACTCATGTGCTCTTAGATTCTTTGTGGCTTTGCTTTTTCTGTAGCCTGAAGAGGTGAACAACTTGAAGCATGGTATAAACAGCATTCACTTTGCTACACAGTGCCGTGTATTCCAGTGCATGTGTGGAACTGGAAGGCAATCATAATAACAATAACAAAAGAAGGCACTATTAATTATTCATCAATGACAGTATCAGGAGTAGGAAATTCTAGTTTTAATGTCCCAGTATTACAAGGGAGATGTTTTCCGATGTAGTAATTTTTCTTCTGCAATTTTGAGAGTGTGTTAGGCACAAGTAGCTGAAGATGACAGAATTAACCATTCAGGTCTTACAACTTTGTCTATTTTTTTTTCTTGTACAAACACTTACATAAATACTTAACATTCTCTTTGCTTGGAGGTTGCTGCTATAGCTTAACTTGTCATGGTGAACTAATACATAATAGCAATTCAAATTCCATTCTGTTTTAGGTTTCAGCAGTGAAAAAATCAAAATTTTAGAAGTGGCAACGTCGGTAAAAATAAAATAGGCTAAGACTGTTCTCCTATCTACATATGAGAATGAACTTCAAGTTCTTTTTTTTTCTTTCTTTCTTTATTATTTTTTTTTAGGGGAATGTACTGCAATATACTTTTTAGGGGAAAAATATTTTATTATTACTGTTGTTGTTATTAATAGTATTAATATGCTGTTATTATTTCATATTGACTTGGAAGAACAGTCCTGTGTGTGTGCTTATTTGTAACTGGCGTGTGGAGAAGCTGCTCTCACCTTCCATAGCATTGCCTTTGGAGGACCGATGCCGTGATACCCTGTCCTTCGCACCCATCTCGGATAGCAGAACAGGCAGGATCCGCGGGCAGACTCTGAAAAAACTCCGCACTCCCAGCAGGGTGTTAATTTATTTCTGACGGACAAGGCTCTCGGGGCCGCTAGATGGCAGTATATCCTCCGAGATCCAAAAGGCCCTCAAACGCGTACCCGAAGTTGAGGATTGATAAGATTTGGATCAGTTCAGCCAGTATTAAATAGCTTATATTGTTGATGAAACAAAAATTTACATCGGAGATGAAATGCATTGTTTTCTGTGAAGTGCGAGTTGTGCAGGCTGGGAACACTGTGTCCAACCACGCTGCTATTTTCTCTTCCCTGCCCCCATCCTAGGTTTTCAGGTATTTGCTATTTGTTTTTTTTTCTTTTTAGTGGGGAAAGTAACAAAGTGGGAATGGAATTTGAAAGAAAAGCTGCGAATGAGTTTGGAATTTTATTTGTGCATTCGTTGGTTACTGAACTAAATACGATAGGTTACAAAGCTTGCAGTATTCTGTTGCAGACTTAATTCTTCCCTTGGACTCTTCAGAAAAACTTCTAAACATTCTCTCTCAGTATTTATGTCACTTCCCACATCCTACCCCCCTCCCTCCCCCCCCCACATTTATATAAATATAAAAATGCAAATCTTTGGGAAAAAAAATGCATTTACAGTTCTGCGTTCACTTGTTTCTTAATAGCCTTCAGATTCTACCTGTGAATTTACGTTTACATCATGTAATAAACACATTGTGGTTATTAAACAAAAATTCTTAAAAATATCTTATTATGTATATATATATATATATATTTATCTTCTGACAATAGTGGTTCCAAAGCCGTTAAATCACTGCACTCATTTAACGCTGGTCTTCTGGCAGCCTGCTATCTGAAATATCTTGAAATATGCTCCTTCGGTTACATACTTCATGCTTTCAGAACAAACACACAAGTGAACATATACTATTTGAAGAATTTTTCAGTGTAGAACATTTAATGCAGTACGTGGTGCAAGCTTTTATTTTTATTTTTCCTTTGAAAGTGCTTTTAACTCATCAAAGAGATATCTGCTGTATCCTACCTCATTTAACCATTCATTGCATGCTGGATTTTTTTTCTCGACAGCGTGTCAATATTGCATCAATATCATCATTAGAAATTTTAGCAATCAAATGGATTTGCAGTGTATGCTTATCACAATTTGTAAAGCACGCATTGCATATTTCTCTTAACAGCATGTCAATATCATCATTAGAAAATCAGCAGTCAAATAGATCTGTAGTGCAAGCATATGCTGAGCATGATATTTAGAATTCAAAAAGGCTTTGTTTATTTCTGTTTCTTATCAGAAGGGCTATCTTGATGCCATCTTTTACTGTAACACCATTAAAATGGTGTTTCTGTAAACACAGTATGATATAAACTTCTTCCAGAAACTCTAGTAATAGTGCATTAGGATTCGCTAAGGTATCATCAAATGGCTTGTGAAAGACTTATAACATCCTATGCCTTTAACTTTGCAACCAAACCTTTGATTTTTGAAAGTAACCTTACTGCTGCATCTAAGCAGCTATTTATCACTGGTTCCTGTTTCTCCTTAACTGTAGTAAAATGTTTTCTCTGTAAGTGTTATCAAATTGTGGTTTAAAGTGTCTTCATAATAAAATCCCTTCAGTTTACCAGTATCTGAATCTTATTTCTTAAGTTTTTAAATCGATCTATATTAAAAGTGTAGCCTAGAATCAACATTCTAACACGATGAAAATGTAGTAGCAATAGACTCTAATTTTGCGCCATATGCTGGTGAATTAATGGCATGCCCCTATCACGGTAAGATTGCAAGCAATTAACTGTTTCCCCACATGCATGTACATATTCCCAATTTTCTTGACGATCAAATTCAGCGAGTCATTAATATAGGAAAAATACTGTAATTATTAAATTCCCTTCAGGACATCAGGGTAGGTTGAAATTTTGTCAGAGAAGCGAATCAAACAAAAAATAGACAGAAATAATATATTTTTTTTCCATTTGTTTCCAAAAACATTGATTGTAAACTTAATGGAGAGGCATTATGATGCAAGTTGCTTTTGTGACTTTTGTAAATAACGTTATTACAGGGCAGAATTTTGGCCTTCTATCTTTATTACCTGTGAAACACCGATTTATTTTTAGACTTGCTTTAAACACAGTAATATAATAAGGAATGGCAGAGTCCTACTTTAAAGAACCATTTGTTCGGGCAGTAAAAATATAGCCTCTCAACATTCTTAACCAATTATCCGTCTTTTGTTTATGCTGTTTATGGCTTCTGGGGTAATGGCTCCAACAGAGCTAATAGTCGGCACCAGTCTGGACATCACTGAAGGAGAAAGATTCACTTCTCCGAGAGATGACTACTGCAGCTGCCTCAGCCTGCGTGAGGTCTCTGCTGGGGTCACGCTCCTGACATCTTGCAATAGGTGAGGACAAGGACATAGCATACACTGTTTAAAGACGGATAGTTTAACCTTGCCTAACATTTCACCTTGGCTACTGTTGTTTTTTCATAGCTCCCTTTTCAGAGCTGATATAGTAGCTTTATGGGTGTGGAAGCATGATTTTTATCTTGGCATTGGTTTGAGGATAATCGGGTCATCTGCAGAAAGCAGCCTGAACTCTGACACTCCTCATTTAAAACCAATGATCTCCCTAGACTATCTGCTTTGACTGTGTACTCCAGCAATTTGATGTTGTTGATTTATATGAAAATCAGCATTATACTTTTTCTTTTTTTTTTTTTGTAGTTGTTATCCATTGTTTGTGGCATTAAATAAGTTATTTGGCTGTAGTCATGGCAATTGTACATTCTGGACTGGCTTCAGATGCATCTGTGACTCATGAGAGCCAGTCACATGACAGCTACACCGAGATTTTTGATGTCATCAGATTGTGTCCTCTGTGCCTGTATCTGATGCAGGGGTCATGAACTTTAGGTTCAGTAATAGCAAAAAATAGGGCTAGATGAAAAGAAAGCCTTCTGGAGGACTGCACGGTTAGTATGAGCACAAAGAGAAACTGCTGACAACTAAGCTTTCCTAACTGTCAGGTACTTACGCTCAGCTGATGCAATAATAATTTGCACAGAACAACAAGCTGTATTGCTGTATATAATATTCTTTTTTCTAATGACTCATTATGCTAGGATGATGAGGAGATGAGTAGCATGTAAGTGTATTAAAAACATAATTGCTTTTCTATTCAAACAAAAGCACATAGTGTATACATTGTGACAAATGCCTAATGAATAAGAGTGGAGCTTTTTTGTTCTGTTTCATTTTATGGCAATGCCTGCCATAACTGCCTATTTAAAAACTTAATTGTTTTTAATTTTAACAGTTACCTGATAGTTGCTTTTGGTTGCAGAATCATACATGAGAATATGTGTGTTCACTGCAAATAAGGGCTATTTACATATCAAGTATGTCCACTTCTGTGATTGAGGTTGAACAGTTGTAAGATGATTAATTTTGTACAACTATTATTATTATTATGTAAATACTAAACCAATGCTTTTTCTTTTCATTCTGCTGTAATAAAAAGCTGTAATAAAAATTCAATAAAAATCCCTTGAAAATATTCACAGAAAAATATTGTATATCTTCATTATCTTTCATAAAGGTATTATCATCCAACGTGCACTAAAACACATTATTGCCAAAGCCCTTCTTTTGCAAGCATCCAAGCTTGGTCCTGATAGAACTGGTAAAACTCTTATCCACTTGGGCTAATTATTCCCTTCAGATGAAACTAGTCCCAAGTAGTCACTTCCAAGACAAATTTTTCTTTCAGCTACAGACCCACAGTGTATCCTTCTGTTAATGTTCAGCATTCCTGGGCTGTGATTTTGGACTCCTCATTATCACAATCTCAACCAGAATCACCACAGTATTTGATGTTTTTACATAATTAAACTTTGTCTCTACCCTTGGGTGAAGTATTTTCCAAACTCCTTAGGTAAAGCTTATAGAAAGAATGCCTACAAGCTATAAGAAGCAGTGAAATACCTACTAAGTAGGAACAGTGTCTTGTTTTTTGCTTGTTTGTTTGTTTGTTTGTTTGTTTTTTAACTTGTTAGTCTTTGTTGGCTGTGACTCTGCTAGTTTTGTCTGGACCCTCATCTTTGCATCCTTCCTTGACAAAGATTGTCATTAAACTGTCTTGTGAGGTAAGTCATGATAATTTATTTTTTAACTTCTCAGAAGATGTAAAGACCATGGTAAAGGCAGAAAGACCCGTAGGAATATGATGAACTACAGCAGGATGGGATGCAGTGCAAGCATCATGCAGCATGTGCCTCAGCATTCACTGTAATGAGGGAGGGTGCTTTGTGCTTGTAAGACTTAGACCAAATGTGCTGAGGTTTTAGTGTGGGATGTTTGAGTATTCTTCTTGCTAAAATCTAGTAGAAAATAAGAATTTATTTACTAAAACTAAATGGAATGACATATGACTTTTTTTGAGCAGTCAGTAACTGGTATTTATTATTTTTAATGGTGCTTTAAATATTTTCAGAACTTTTGTTTTTACTGCTTAATAAAACTTTATGAAAACCATAATATACTTTCTCAAAACAGTGACATGCTCTTTCCAAAGAGTACCTACTTACCACTCACCCGGAAAAGAGATGTGTGAACACATAATTTATGTGGTGCCTAAGTACACTGCTTGGTATTTTGTGGCTCTTCAGGACAGAGTTATAATCACAGAATCACAGGATCTTTGAATGGTTTGGGCTGGAAGAAACCTTAAAGAGCATCTTGTTCCAATTCCCCTGCCATGGGCAGGGACACCTCCCACTAGACCAGGCTGCCCAAGGCCTTGAGCACTTCCAGGGATGGGACATCCACAGCTTCTCAGGGCAATCTTTTCTAATGCCTCACCGCCATCATAGCACAGAATTTCTTTCTACTATTGAATCTAAATGTACCATCTTTTAGTTTAAAGCCATTACTCCTTGTTCTATCACTACACTCCACTCTACTTTGTCCCTCCCCCACTTTTCCTGTAGACCCTGAGTCCAGAAGAGGGCCACTAAGATGATCAGAGGACTGGAGCACTCCTCCTATGAAGAAAGGTTCAGGGAACTGGGCTTGTTTAGCTTAGAGAAGAGAAGGCTCCAGGGAGACCTCACCGTGGACTTCCAACACTTCAAGGGAGCACATAAACAGGAAGGCAAATGGCTGTTTACGAGGGTGGATAGTGATAGGACAGGGGAGAATGGTTTTAAACTGAGGCAGGGGAGAATTGGGTTAGATATTAGGAAGATGTTTTTCACTCAGCGGGTTGTGATGCACTGGAACAGGTTGCCCAAGGAGGTTGTGGATGCCCCATCCCTGGAGGCATTCAAGGCCAGGCTGGATGTGGCTCTGGGCAGCCTGGTCTAATGGTTGGTGACCCAGCACATAGCAGGGGGGTTGAAACTAGATGATCTCTGAGGTCCCCTTCAACCCAGGCCATTCTATGATTCTGTGACAGTTATGGTCTGACTGACCTTCCAATGAGGAATGCTGGCTTCACTAATCATATCTCTGTTTACCATGTGCCTTAGAATAGTTGCCAGGAAGCTATGCTTCATGATCTTTTGGGGCACAGAAGTAAAATTGACTGGCACGTAGTGCTCTGAGTCTTCTTTTTTCTTTTTTTAAAATTGGGAGATCACACTTTCTCTTTTCAATCTGGTTTCTCTGAAACAATTCTCTGACTTCTACGATCTTCTCCTTGCTTTTCTTCTTTATATCAACATCTGATGAAAACAATACCATGTTTGGAGATTCAACTTGCTCAAATCCATGAAGTATCTGTAAAATATTTCCAAACATTTATGGCAACATTGTTGATGCCTGTCCCAAAAGGAGATGAATTTTTCCTCGATTGTATCCAGGCTCCTGGCACACTGTTCTACCAGGAATGCCCGGAGTGATCAATATTTTCCAGAATTCTGGTTCTTCTTGCTCCTCCACCAGTACGGATATATTATGAGACATGTCTTCCTAAGAATGGCTTTTTCAGAGACATCATTCTTTTTCTCCTGTCAGTTTCCTACTTGAGAATGAGCCTAGAAGAGATTTAAAGCTGTCCTGTCTCATCCCAGAAGATTCTCCCAATTGTTTGGAATTTATGTTCCAGCTCTCCAATACATAGTTGTTTTTTTTTTTTCTTTTGTCCAATATTTAACTTAATTTCTCCTAGCCAGTGTAATCTAGTGCTGCAGTATTCCAGATTTTGTACTTTATTCTAGCATTTTTTCACCAGGTGGGCAGCATGATCTTGACATGCAGCTGCAACTCACAGGATTTCTGCTTTCCCAGGTTCTCTGGGCAGCAGCCACATGGCAGTCTCTGAAGCAGCTCTTTTGTGATCACAGAAGTGCTGCTATTTTGTGTATGCTTGACCAACAGATGCCTGGAGTAGCCTGAGACTTTTCATGTCCTAATTCATCTGGCTTCCCTTACATGTCCTCAGTGTAGTGATAACTTCAGGAGTTACACAAATTCAGAGGAACCTTATCTGCCAAATAGCAGTGAGATATTCACTGTCCAGTTCAGTGTCTGTTTCTCTGCCTCTAAGTAACCTGAAAGGCTGAAAAACAATAACAGAAACATATTTTTTCATCTAGAATGGAGCCATGATAAGAAACTAAGATTATCAGATAGAAAAAAAAAGCATGTTTGAACTTGAATCAAAGTTGTGCAATTACCAGAGCCTCATAGAGAGGTCTCCCAATACAGTGAAGTGGTAACATAGGCAACGTCACTGAAAAAATCTTCTCTCCTGTTAGTTAAACAACATGATTGTCTCTGAATGCTTCATGTTCTGAAATCTGCTTTCAGGACTTCTGGATCTTCACAACTGAGATGAAGTATTGTTAAAGTATGCTGTTTAAGCTTTGATTTGTCATTGCTGTTGTTGCCACTTTTTTTTTTTTTAATATTATTTTTGCTTTTTCAGGCAATGCTGTTTTTTTTTTCCATTGGGGAATTTCTTCTTAAAAATTTTACCTTCATCAAAAGCTTTAGGCTTATATTATGTCCTCAGTGGAGACATAGCAATGATTTAACTTATTGAGCAAAGTATACGTTAGTGAGCTAGTTTTCTGGTCATAGTTCAATCAGAATAACACACTGCTCTATGTGAATTAAGGCCTCCTGTTTGTATGGAAGGGTTAGCAAGTTGCATTGTATTTTCTGGTAGCAAGCTAGCAGAAATAAAGCATGCCTATATATTACTACATTGTATGACTAACTGTGCTGGCAACAAACTCTGACATATGTGCCTGGAACATGAACTATGTTTTAATGAGTGATTTAGAACAGTGTTATGTTATTTAACATATTTCAAACACGAGGAATTTTCTTGCACAGTATGAGGTTTGGCAGAACTAATGTGTGATTGGCTTTTCTGCCTGTTGTTTTTAACCAGTGAGGGAAATAGTAACAGAGAGGACATGTATCATGATGCTTTTCTAGCTGCTGAAATGTAAAGATGTTACTTAAAGTATTAACTCTTTTTTAATATTCTTTATACGCAATAAAATGTTTTTGGCTCTGTGTATATTAGCAAAGTTTTGGGTAAAATGTGAGCCTAATGTTTAGGTTTTATATTGACATAATAAATATGATTTTTTTTTTACATAAGAATTCAGTTTTGCAGTATTTCATACATGCAGTTTTCATATGCTTAGAATCCCTTCAGCTGTATAACATAGTATTAGAGTTCCCCCTCCCCAGATTTTTTTTCACTTGAGTAGAATCTACCGAAAAGAAGTATTAAAATATACAACAGTGTAACCACAGAATTGAATGTTAACAACGGGGGATGAAGTTCCCCCCAAATGACACATTTTCCACCCTACCACTTCTCAAATTCGTTGAGGCCTTTCTAATTAACAGTTCAGAAGATACCTCTTGTGTCACTAAAGTGCTCTGTAAGGCTACTGGATGGATTTCAGCCTGAGATCATCGACTACTTCAGCTGAAGGGACTAGTTTTTGAGAAAATCTAAATGTAGATATTTCCTGTAGCTATCTATAGTTATTTGATAGCAATATGCTCTATGTTTGGATATCACAGGAAAATGGAAAACAACCATATTTAATAATTTGAAGTAATATGTAACCTGTAGTACTCATCTATTCCCCTCGCTCCTTTATAAAGATTTTACTTAGATCATTTCTTGTACATGTAGAAGAGGAATGGGATGTGAACAGATATTATCAAAAAATGAGCTGAACTAGCAGAGGAGAATGAGTTGTGATTAGGTAGTGATGTGCTCCTCTTTTTTTTATGCATAGTTCTGTTTGTAACCTTTGTTTTCACATCTGGCTGTACATTTGGAGGAGGTGCTGTTCTTTTAACTCTTCCATTTATTCTATGAGAGTTTTTTTTTTTTCCTTCCCATTATTTCAGACTTTTCTTCTTTAGCTGTTGCTGTAAATCAGTCAGTGGGAGGAGTGAACTTTATATTGTTCAATAGGTCATTAGGATAGCATTTGAGACCTTTCGAACCCAATATTTCAGGCTAAGGCCTTTTTTTTCCTTTTTTTCTTTTTCTTCTTCTTCTTCTTCTTCTTTTTTTTTTTTAGTGGTTACAAGTACTTCTAATTTTCAGCTTGCCTTTTAGCCTTGTATTCCACTGAAGCATTCCTTACTTACATACATTCTCCTTCGAGATTCATATTTACACTTAAACGCTGCATTCTTCAAAGGCAAAGAAAGTGCCTGCAAATTTTGTTTGCAGTTATTCTAGATTCAGAAGTGTTGCATCTCATAGGATTTCCACGCCAGCCCTCCTACCTCACAAAAATACTATGCCTATATCTGGAAAAATGAGTAAATGAAAGCATGGTAAGTAAAAGTCCAACCGATGCCAAGTAGATCTTGAATCTATATCTGCTGACCTATTTGTATCCTGTCTGTCTTCACTATGAATGTTTGTTCAGTTGTGATTCACAAGTACTGTTTTTGCTTTCTTTCTGGATATCACTTCATAAATATTTCTGTGTCTTGCATATGTTCCCAGCACACAGGATTTCCAATATTTTGAAAGTGCTTGCTGAGAAGTCTTTTGGCTTATTATCAATTGAGTACAGACCAGCAATAAGGTAGAGCTGGAATTTTTAATATGATGTTGGCAGGTCTCATGATTCTAACTGGACATTTAATTATTTCCCTAGAACAGTTTATTTGTGCAAACAGTAAAAAAGAACAAAAACACTTGATTGTTTAAAAAATACTATCAGAATTGAATTGAATTCATAATTTGATATTACAATCAATAATCATTGTTTTTGAAATTCTGAAGCCTGTATTGATTTTTTTCCCACTTTAGTTTTCAGGTTAGGCTTAATAAGAAAATTAGATGCTATTCACAGTACGATTGATTAAGAAAAGCTACCATCACCTTTTTAGCCTAGAAGTATTCACATTCAATGAAGTGGACTACACTGTTTTTCTGTTCCCATTTCCTGACTGAAAACAAGGCCTTGGACCAACAAATTCCTCATCTTAGGAGCAGACTTCTCCTTGCCCTGCCAAGACTTTACCTGGTCTTACTCATCAACTTACTGTAAAGACACTCTGAGATAAGGAACTCTCAACATTCCTACATAAAGCTTTTATTTCTGTATAACTGCTCCCCTAATCTTAGGCAAGGGATGAGAAGAGAACTTGAGTAAGTGCAATTGTGAATCCTAGTGGTGAGGGTGATCTCCTGGAGAGTGAGTCACCATGTTTCCAGTCCTGTTTTCAGATATGAAATAAATAAACAAACAAACTATTGAAATAAACTATTTAAACTAGCAATGTTCCTCTCAATATTGCACAATTAAAATGTTCATATCAAGTCCAAAAATTCTCATAGAAGCTGGAACTGAAGTAATATAAAAACAAGTATCAAAATGAAAGACTGCCTGAAATGTGTAACTTCTGTAGCCAGACAGTATGCTAGCAGTGTTTGTTTCCTGCTCTCTGGGAGGGTCATCCTCCTTAGCAGCATGAAGATAGTTTTCAGATATATGAAACAAATTAATGAGTGACATCAACAGCTTACAAAAGCAAGACAAAAATACAGAAGGAGGCAAAGTAGAAAATGTAGTCATCTTTGTCACCAAATATCCTACAATTAAGGAAGACAATTGTATAATGCATGTAAATAAGTGTTTGTGTTTCAGGGAACATGAAACAGTCTCTTCTTAACACACTGCACCCAAATCTATCATAGCTGATTCCCCATCTAATTTACCTCCAATAGGTATTTCTAAATTGTTTCATTATTTGCTGGAAGAGAATACATAATCTCTGACATAGTACAAAACATATAGAACTGTCAAATGTACATGAAAAGGTATGCTTGGAGATTAACTTTTCTTCAAGCAAGTTTACCACCACAGCTGAACTAACAGGGAAGTAACGGAGAAAAAAAATACAAAAACTAATCTTTTCCACTTCAGTAATTATGAACTTAAACAGAGTTAACTGACTCAGAAGAAGTCTGAAATAAAATCTTAATATAATAACTTTTATTTAAAAGCAAAACAAAATCATAAACTTTCTCTACCTCATTCATACTCACATATGGACACATAAATACTACACTGTTTTTTGAGTCCATTAACTCAGTACAGGCTGACTAAATCACAATATTTGGGAAATTATGACTTTACATTTGGTCCCAGCCAGTGCTTCTGTTGAATCTGGCTACAGTTGGATTTTCTGTGTTTAGAATTGTAGTGAAGGAAGGCAAAGAACACAGAAACTCAGTGTAGGAATGCTCTGGCAGCAAATGTGCCAGGAGGGGAGACAGCTTGTGTGTATGTTCGGCGGTTTTGGAAACAGTAGTGTAGCAGAGTGCACAGTCAGTCAAAGACATAGTAGGGAGTTTGACTTAGAGAGCTGTAGTAGTGGTTTTTCACCTCCGCAAGAAGCTGTGCCTCAAATTCCACATTAAGTCAATAAGAATATGTCTAATCATCACAGTGCTTTGCTGCTAATGAATCACTTTTTGCTTATGGAGAACACTGTTGAAATCCTGGCTTAGCTTGTTGCCACAGTGGTTTATGGTTTTCCTTTATATGTCAAATATGTGTGTGAGTGTTTCAGTGAGGCAAGCCCATATTATTAAAATTTTATTTTTTTTCTAAATGATATCTTGTTATTATTCTGACAGTAATTTCTGAAAGATTTTGGATTTCTTAGTTGTTTTTACTGTGTGAAATTTGTGAAGATTTTCTTGTGAAGAGCAGCAAAAGAGATGGATTGTTTAATACTATTCAGAGAACTGGAAAGAAAAAAACTATTAGATTAGAAATGCCAGTTGTTCGGGTGATAAGTAATTGGGCTGACAGAATCACAGAAGAGCTGATGTAGGAAGGGAGCTTTGGAGACTTGTCCAAACTGCTGCTGAAGGTAGGGCCAACTGCTGCAGGTTGCCCAAAGCAGTGCCCATTAGGGTTATGCAAGGGTGGGGACTCCACAACATCTCTTCAAGACCTGTTCTTGTGTGTGAACAGTCTCACAGTAATAGTTGTTTATTTCTTTATTTATTTTGTATTTGTCCATGTGTTTTAGTGGAATTTCTTGTTTTCCATTCTATGCCCATCGCCTCTTGTCCTGAGAGTTTCTTTCTGTTTTATTTTCATCAATTGGGCATTAGGACTGCTAAAGATGTTAAATATATATTTTCTGAGCAAAATGATATGGAGAAAACTTCTTGTTTTAGTAGGCTATCCAGTAAAACTTGGTTTTAGCCAGCTCAAGAATGAGTATGAGAATCTAGGCTTTACCTGTCTTTGCTTTGCTTTGCTAATGTTGGTCTTCAAAGTGTAGTGATATTAAATTATTTAAGTCATTACGAGGTTAAAGAGCTCTGGCCACTGCTAATTGCTAAGTGCGTTAGTGCTGTCAGGAATATGTGCCAACCAGCGAGAAGGCAGATTTTTACTCAGTGAAGATGGCCGAAGAGTAAAATTCCCAGTAGAACTGGAGGTGAGAGATTTCTTAAAGGAATTGCTACAAAGAATTGTGTAAAATTCCAATCTCTATTGCTTTGCTATTCTTTTCAGTACTGCAATTCTTATCTCCATCCAGTATCAAAAATGCTCATACTTAATGTGACTTCAGGCTTCGTGGAGTTTCTGAATTTCTTTAATTCTCCTAAACTTCCTTTTTTCTTTCTAGCAACAGAATCTATGGGTGTACAGAGAACAGACTGGATTCTGCCCTCAGGAAGGTGTATGTCTTCTGTTTTATTCCACTGCAGTGTCTAGCTGCAGGTTTCTCTCAGAACTAGACTGTTTGATAGTACTTATGATTTTACAGTACTCATATTATTCAAAATCCTTCACTATGCAGTGTGAAGGAAAATCCTAATCAGCAGAAAAATAAATGTTAACAATGGTAGAATTTTATTGTTTAATGGTATGGTAGATATCAATCTGCTTCCATTTAGAAAAAGAAAAGCAGCGATTTTGTCATGAAAACTGCTTTATGTGATGTGGTATGGGCTCATATGCCCATCTGGCAACAGTGGGCAGAATATTCAAATTATTTTATCTAACTCCATGTTTCTCTTTGTGGAAAGGGACTGAAAAAATTGTTGAAGTAAATGAATGTATTACACTGAAGCTGTCAAACACATGGTGTTATCAGACAGGATCCTCAATTACTGTACACACTTTTGGACAATTATTGCTTAATACAGATGAGAGTGTAAACCGAACTGAAAATTGACTTATTGTTTTAAATGTAAAACTAATACAGGAGAATAAACATTACTCAAATTAATCTTAGGTGAAGTTTAAAATATTTTCAGTTTAAAATACAGTGGTTAATCTCTTAGTCTCAGTATACTTCTGATACCCTCTTGTAAAGAAGGTCAAAAGCTTGGAAAATATGCTTTTTCCTAACCTTATATAAGAGGTCGAGAAACCAAATGTGAAATAGCATAAATTAAGGGAAATAAAGTCAGTGGATTATTAATATACAGCTTATAATACATGCTTCAAATGCTTACGGTCTTTGCATTTTACTTGAAGAATATTGAAACTCTTTTCCCTCATATAAGATTCAAATGCACTTCAGGTAACTCAAGTTTAATAAATCTGTCTTTACATTTTGTTTTTATTCCTCTGACATTCCAAGTCTGTGAGTACTTCCATCTCATTTTCTATATGGTTGACTTTAGTGGCATAGTTGCTCTCTTTGTTCAAGACCTCTAAATATTTATTAGAACATACGGACATTGTGAAAAAATGATAGAAACCAGTGGTAAAATTCACCATAGTGTCTTTCCTACATGAAAGCATAAATAACTGAACCAAAGTACAAAGTACTCTGTATTATTTGTGTGCTGAATGATGCAGACAGTCATTGTAGCCTACAGACAGTATTAAGCATTATTGGAAAAAACTCAAAATATTTAACAGATTCTATGGAAGATACATCTTGTTGTCACTTTTCGTTTCTGTATATGCCAAGCAAAGCAGATTTCTATGCTATGCCAAAAAAAAAAAAAAAAAAAAAAAAAAAAGATAAAAGGATCTCGGAAAGTGGGAAATTGAAGAAACAGGACAATAGGAGCATGAATGAATGTGCAGGGGAGGGAATTTTGAACTCCCATTAAGCAAGAAAACTGATACGTCCATAGAACCTTCTGTTTCCCAGAAGGTACTTTAGATGTGTCTGCAAACAGAAGTTGCTGTGGTCTTGGATCCTTTTCTCTTTCCTTTCTCCCTGCTATTCCCCCTTTTCCCACCTGCCAACAAAGAGATCTAGAGAATGCAAATAAATTGCCTGTCTGAAATGGAGGCAGCTGTGGGCTTTGGTTGACATTAGTGTATTGTGGAGGGATCCAGATGCACGATACTCATCAAACTTCTATCAATACTAATTTACTAATATCAATAATAATTTGTTTCCCAGTGGATCAGCTTTCCCAAGCAGGGTCTATGCACTACTTACAGCTCTCTGAGCCCTTCAACTAAGGTGTCAATAAAGCTGACTGCTGTTCTGGGGCTATTGACAGTTATTAAAAATGACCTTGATGTAATTTCATGCCCATCAAAACAAAGGCCATATGTTAAGGATTATGAAAAGCTACAGTGAAGGAAAGCAATGACAGGCTTCTGCTGGGTGAGGGTAGAGGGAGGTCAGCATATGTGAAGATTATTAGTTCTCTCTTCTGCTTCTTTTCCTAAGGCACAGGGCAGTGCCCCTTGGTAGGCAACTGTTATGCTAAAGGCATAATTGGAACAATTTAGAGCTCAGGGGTACACTTTTTTAAAGATCTGTCATAGCATATCATCTCAACAGTTAATGTGGCGTAAAATATCATAAACACTGCTGAGGACCCTGGAGTCCCTATGGCAGAGACCAATCGATAAGACCCAGTGGATGATCTCTCTTCACTTGCAAATAGAGGGCAATGTGAGGAACACTATCACTGCCTTCCTTATTCTGACACTTTCTAGGCACGCCAGGCTTTTACCTATGTGTCTGTCATGCACAGCCAAGAAAAGATACTTGTACTGTACCTCAGACATGGCCATTAATTAAAGGATCTCACAAAATGATGCAGAGATTGAGTCTGAAACATAAAATAAATTGCTTCCTGCTAGCAATCAAAATATAACCTGTCATACTTTGCATAGAAGAGACATAGTTTGAAATACAGAATGTTTACAGGCAGCAAACATTTTCTTTTGCTCTTAAAAATGAATCGACATATTCACTTTTTAAGAAATTAAATGTTTACCTATTTTTTCTTTCTTTGGAACATAAAACTTCCTTCTCAAATCCACAATTGCACATGCAGACCTGCAGCTAGCTACCTGTGCTTTTCTCTGTAATCCTACCTCTCACTCCAGTACTGCAGCTTGGAGTAATCAGTGCAATGGGAGAAAGGGGTAAATGGCAGTCCAAACTGCCTCCTGACTGCTTTTAAAAGTGCTGAAAAGCTGCTGTCTCTGGAGTCATTTCAGTGAAATTCCCCCCCTTTTTTGCTGCAGAAGGTAACAACCTGCTCTCCTGTGGATAGGAACAGTGTGGCTGTGCTCTGACAGCCAGCCCTTCTTCATTTAAGAGCCCTTGTAGATTCAGACTGTGACAAACTGCACTTCAGGGCCACAATTGGAGATGCAGCCTCCTGTCACTTGACCTTGTGTCCGCACAATCCTTTCTTCTGTGTGGCTTCAAAGGTTCAGTAGGTTGATGCATTTGAAAATTCATTTAGGGGCAAAAAATCGAGCAGAAGAGACAGTAGTTCTTCCTCACCTGCGTATCTCCATCTAGTTTGCCATGAAAATGCACACATTTTTGTGCACTATGAACAACATGTAAAGGTGGAAGAAGCCACTGGAGAAGCAAATTATGCTTCATTGTGTACAGCCTAATGTTGCTGGGTTGAATTTTGGCCTAATGGGGTGGCTGACATTAACGACATTACAATCCCTCTGAGACTTTTAAGTAAGCTGCACAAGGAAACTTAAGTATGGAAGCCAGTCCTTCCAGGACTTGATTTTGTTGAAATAGAAAACATGACATATGGTTTAGTTTATTGAGCAAACAACTTCTTCTTCTCTAAATGACTGTTTAGAGTATGTGCACTGCTGGTAACTAACCTTTGTAATCAAACATTACTTAGAAATTGCTACAGATGTACACACATGCTTTTGTAGATGAAGTTTTGAACTTGAAAGCCTTGAAAATTTAATTAAAAAATCTTAACGTGTTATGTATATGCTTATGGTATTTATGAAAGTCTGAAGCTTGTTGTTATTCATATTTATTTTTTTGAAGTATTATTATATGAGGAATCTTAAAACCAGTATGTGCATTCCCTATGTAATAACACTTGTATATCTTACTATCTGCAATTTGCTTATTCTTGCAATATCTCAGTGAGAGAATGCACTCCTATAATTAACTTTAATAATGACCTAGAAAAAATTCATAATAGAACTAACCATGTAAGTAACCTGAAATTCGGGGTGTCTTTAACAAAAAATGCTTGTCTAAAGAAGGGTATTTTATTCATCTTGTCAAGCCGATTAACTGAAACAAAAAAAGTCTCCTTTAACTTGTGAAATCTTAAAAAAAAAAAACGTTTAAAGAAAATGGTGAAGAACTCATTACTTTGGAGGGAGGAATTATCCCCACCCATGTCATTTCTTTGCATTAGGATTTATTTGCACTGTCACCTATATGGAGAAGCAACTTATTTTTAGTTGTTTCTTTTGGCAAACAGAATTTTATTTAGTGCTTCTCCTTTGGTAGAACTCACCAGGATAACCTTTAGTGTATCTATACAAGCAAGTCCCTTTGAGCATTGAATAGATGTAAGCTTTTGTGCCATAAAGCACTGTTTCACCAGTGCCACCACACAGTAGTATGATTATACTTAAAAAAAAAAAAAAAAAAAAAAAGTCTCCTATAGCTAAAATGAGGACAAAACCTGCTTAGACATTGCCTTAGTTATGCAGTTGTGCATCTCACAAGGATAATGCAGCTTATTCCCAGGAGTAAAGAAAAATCATTAAAACAAACAAAAAAATATAATAAAAAGTACAAATAAAAAAAAAACATAATATGATATAAAAAAATCTATGAGAGAAGGTTCAATTTAACTTCTAGAAGATTAGACTGCAGATATAGATGAAGGACAAATGCAACATGCCGAAGACCTTTTATGGGACTTCTTCCACAATTTGCTGTATGTTTTTTTAACATAACTTCTTCTAAACTATGAGGATTTTATATTCATGCATTTTACTAGGGGAAAACTACTCAATATGCTGAAATCTGCATTTTTTTTTCCCATAGAATAGGGTAGCGTGACTTAAGATTATATTCTGATATTTTATAATGTGTCAAATGTGTCACTGCTATATTACCAGATCAAAGAGTTCTAAGTGACACCTTCTAATCAAGGCTGTCAGGAGGTTTCATTAGTACACAGAAGAAGGAAACACTTGGGATAGTGGTTCAATACATATTTTGTGGTTCTGAAGGGAGGATAAGGCATTATTTTTTTTTAAAGTAACAAGTAACTTTAAAGCTGTTAAAATGAATATTTAGTAACACCCTAAGACAACATATAAAACTAAAAGTGCAATCATTTATTTGAATGTTGTATTTTATCAGACCTCTGCCCCATTAAATATGTTTAGGCTGAAATTCTTTACAGGAATGAGTTAAAGGTGATCATTTGCACCCAGCACTTCACATAATAAAAGAAACCTCCCATCTAGAGCTGGCTGCCAGAAAAGTAATTTTAACGTAGTATTTAATCTTCCTTAAAGTTTTAGTGCTTGTCAGAGATTCCTTGCTGACAGCTAAAATAACCTGGAGATCTGAAATATGAGATGGAGGTAAATGTGTGTGGCATTCAAATCCATCCTATCTTACTTTTAAGAAATATCTCATGGGGCAGAAGACTACAGAAGTGCATTTCTATATGTTACTGATCACATTCCTTTCTGGCATTGCCATCTAGCACTTCAAGCATACTGCAAGGCAGCTCAGGGGAGACCTCATTGCACTCTACAACTTCCTGAAGGGAGGTTGTGATAAGGAGGGGTTTGGCCTCTTCTCCCAGGCAACAAACAGGACTCAAGGAAATGGCCACAAGTTGTACCAGAAGAGGTTTAGATTAGACATGAGGAAAACCTTTTTCTCTCAGAGAGTGGTCAGGCATTGGAATGACCTGCCCAGGGAAGTGGTGGAATCGCCATCTCTGGCAGTGTTCAAGAGGCGTCTGGATGAGGAGCTATGAGATATGGTTTAGTAGCTTGTGGTAGCAATGGTAATAGGAGGACAGTTGGACTAGATGATCTTGTAGGTCCTTTCCAACCTTGTGATTCTATGATTCTATGATTCCAACCTTCTTTTGAGATGTCTGGAGCAGATTTGGTTCCACAGGACTTCACAGAATAGACACTTTTGAGATGGGGCTACTTGCCAACCGTAAAGAGGTTTTATGTCCTTTTACTTCTGCTCACGCTTTAAAAATTTGTCAGAGATTTCTGGATGTATGACAATTCAGACAGAGTCAGAACTTCACATAAGGTTATAGATGTCTCACAGTGATACTGTTACCTTTGCAGTCTCTGGAGGTCCAAAAATGAATGTTAAGCATGTGTAAATCTGAAGGCTAAATTTGGTCTCTTGGTCATCCATTTTGAAGTAAAAATATAATAGTCAGTTTTTTTCTTTAAAAAATAAAATATGTAAACTGTAAGACACAACTGTCTTGAAATACATCTTCACCAAAATGATATTTACCATAATTTTTTTTTATGAGACCTCAGGAAACGGTTACCACTGGGAAAACTAATGCAAAAACTGTAAGATAGGTATTCTATAAGGGAAGTTTATATTAAGTCACACCAAAAAAGATCAATTCTTACTTAGGGAGAAAAATATTCAGCAGTTATCAGAGAGATTCCTCTGAGTTAACGTTTTTATTACTATTCAAGATAAAAAGTAAAGATGTGCCATAGCCATATGTTGTCTCCACAAGTCTGGAAGGCATCTTAACCTGAAGGTTTGGAACAACCTTCCAGAAGAATTGGGTTCTTTTAAAAACTCTGTCCTTTATGACTTATCTTTGTGTCCTAGATCAGACTCATCTATCACATTATTGAATAAGACATATTTTATATTGGTTTCTGTGTCTTTAAGCATTTTTTACAAATTACTTGAGATTCTGACTAAGAAATGGCCCAGTATCAGTGTTGATGAGTGAAACATCTGAAGTATATTTTAAATCTTTTTTCTCTTGTTTTGGAAGTTTTCCACTTTGTGCATGCAGAATCTCTGTAGAAAATTGTTAGAAGAATCTATATTTATTGAAAATTTATCCTAAATTAAAAACAACAACAACAACAACAAAACCCCTACATTTTCTAAAAGATATATCAGTTACAATGATACTGCATGGGACAGCTCCAATGCTGCTTACCAATTTTTTGTAAAAATTGAGTCTTTAATTGTCCTACCTATGCAACTGTGAGAACAGACTTTCATAAAGTCACAGAATCATAGAATGGCCCGGGTTGAAGGGGACCTCAGAGATCATCTAGTTTCAACCCCCCTGCTATGTGCTGGGTCACCAACCATTAGACCAGGCTGCCCAGAGCCACATCCAGCCTGGCCTTGAATGCCTCCAGGGATGGGGCATCCACAACCTCCTTGGGCAACCTGTTTCAGTGCATCACCACCCGCTGAGTGAAAAACTTCCTCTTAATATCTAACGTAAATCTCCCCTGTCCCAGTTTAAAACCATTCCCCTCTGTCCTATCACTACCTACCCTTGTAAACAGTCGGTCTTCTTCCTGTTTATATGCTCCCTTGAAGTGTTGGAAGTCCACAGTGAGGTCTCCCTGGAGTCTACTCTTCTCTAAGCTAAACAAGCCCAGTTTCCTCAATCTTTCTTCATAGGAAGGGTGCTCCAGTCCTCTGATCACCTTAGCGGCCCTCCTCTGGACTCGTTCCAAGAGCTCTGCTTCTTTCTTGTGCTAGGGGCCCTGGGCCTGAACACGGTACTCCAGATGCAGCCTCACAAGAGCCGAGTAGACGGGCATAATCACCTCCCTCTCCCTGCTGGTCACCCCTTTTCAAGTGCAGCCCAGAACACAGTTGGCCTTTTGGGCTGCAAGTGCACAGTGTTGGCTCATGTCCGGTTTCTTATCTACCAGGACTCCCAAGTTCTTCTCCACAGGGCTGCTCTCAAGGAGTGCTTTCCCCAGCCTGTATAAATACCTGGGATTGCCCCAGCCCAAGTGCAACGCCTTTCACTTGGCCTTGTTGAACCTCATTAGGTTCACATGGGCCCACTTCTCCAACCTGTCCAGGTCTCTCTGGATGGCTTCCCTTTCCTCCAGTGTATCGACAGCTTGGTGTCACCTGCAAACTTGCTGAGAGTGCACCTGATTCCATTGTCTATGTAATTGATAACGTTTCTCTACTTTTAGTTATGTGCACTTTGTCTATATTTGTTATCTAAATCAGTATCATCAATTATTAAAATGTTTTATGATCCAGAATTCATATCTTTATCTCTGGCCTCTTTTAATCTACAAAATACATTTGTAGATCTGTTTTCTCAAAGTGCCTTGGAAGTGCCTTTTAACATCCTCAGGACATTTGTCATAGAATCACATAATCACAAAATCATTAAGGTTGGAAAAGACTACTAAGTTCATCTAGTCCAACCATCAACTCATCAACACCATTCCCACTAAACCATGTCCCTAAAAGCCACATCTCCCCTTTTCTTGAAAACCTCCACAGGTGATGACTTCACCACCTCCCTGGACAGCCTGTTCAGATATCTCACCACTCTTCTGAGAAGAGATTTTTGCAAATATCCAACCAGTACCTCCCCTGGTGCAACTTAAGGCCATTCCTTCTTTTCTTATCAATAGTTACTTGGAAAAAGAGGCCAACCTTCACCTTGCTACAACCTCCTTTCAAGTAGTTGTAAGGTCTCCTCTGAGTCTCCTCTAGACTAAACAATAGCAGTTCCATCAGCCACTCCTCATAAGACTTGTGCTCTGGACTCCTCACCAGCTTCATTGCCCATTCTGGATGCACTCCAGGACCTCAATGTTTTTCTTGTAGTGATGGGCTCCAGACTGACCGACCACTGTGTATGCAAGGCGTGGCCTCACCAGTGAGTAGAGAGGGATGATTACCTCCATAGTCCTGCTGACTACACTATTTCTGATACAAGCCATGTTGCCTTTGGCCTTCTTGGCCGCCTGGGAAAACACTGCTGGCTCCTGTTCAGCTGGCTGTCAACTAACACCCCCAGATCCCTTTTCTCTGTGCAGCTTGCCAGCCACTGTGCTCCAAGCTTTTAGTGTTGCATGGGGTTGTTGTGACTGACACGTGGGACCTGGCTCTGAGTCTTGTTGAGGCACATACAATTGGCTTCAGCCTTTGATGCTATCAGGCAGGCCAATTCTTCCTCCCAACTTGGTGTCATCTGCAAATTTACATAGGGCACACTCAATCCCCTTGTCCAGACCATCAATAAAGACATTAAACAGGATGGGCCCCAATACTGACCCCCTGAGGAATACCACTTGTGACCAGTTGCCAGCTGGATATGACTCCACTCACCACCACTCTCTGGACCTGGTCATTTGATATGTTTCATTACTTTTAGCTTAGAGCTTGATCCTGATTAATTATCCAAACTATTTATATGATTTTAGCTTGATGACTACATTGTTCTGTACTAATTTTCGGTGCAAATTTTCCTGTATTTTTTTTATGATGTTATTTTACAGTTTTCATTCTGACACTTAAAATCCATGACAAAATTTATCTTTCCTTATTCTTACATAAGTATTGTCACTTTTTTTTATTCTGATTGGCTCCAAAACCAAACTGACCCAGTTTTTATAAATTAAATATCTCACTTATATCTGTTTACTTTCATATTATTGCTGTGCTTATTTATTCATGTTTGGGGTATTTAATAGAAAGACTGGGTAGACTGAATGACCTGATTGCAATATCAACCTTTTTGGTTCAGAGTCTTGAGATACTCCTGAGAAAGACCTTTTCAGCAATAGCTACAAGTGCTTACAGGACAACACAGTCTTAGGTGTCAATGGATGTGGTCCTTCATAATTACAGCATAATGCTACCATACCAAATATAGATGAATACAACTTTCTGCATGCCTTGAGGATCTCTGCTATAAAGAAATTCCCTTAAAAATTTTATATCTCTGTATTACTGACAGTGATAATTTCCCAGATCTTGACTGACGCTGTTAGGAACTAGGCAACTGGATTTTGCCCCCCTGTTATCATAAGCATTTTTCAGAAGAGGCTAAAAATTGATGTGATATCAACAAAACCAGAGCAAAAATGTGAAGAGGTTCTTAGCTGTATATACTGTTACCTATGGTTTCCATACAATATAATGTGGTGTGTTGCAGGGAAGCAAGTTGTGCCACCAGCAGAAACAACATTTGCTGATAAATACTAAATCTATCAATTTTGTGTTAAGGAAAGAATAAGCTTAATACCATGATCTCTGACAGCAGGGAACAAGAATTACTCCTACATACCACTGGCTACTGTGTTTAACAGCTCACTGCTTTCAGAAGAAATAATGCACCAATTATAATGCACCAATTGAACCACATCATCATAAAACAAACTCTTAACTTCTTAATCTTAGCCCCCAGGTGCTTGCTCGTAATATTATAATGATGGAATTACAATACAATGATTTAAAAAGTACAATGGGTATCAAAGTGTAAAATTTAGCCAATTATAGTGCAGTCAGTTAAATCTCACTTACATCCTAATCCTTTTTTTCCAATGCGCTTAGTTTCTGTACATACATCTGTGTGAGTCCTTGAGTAACCCTACTGGTTTTTCAGCTCCATAGAATGAAGCACTTGCACCAACTGGCCAGCTATGTTTTGCTACTAGTCATGAGGCTGGACATTTAAAACTAGTCCTGATGAAATTTCCTGATGATTATTATGGAGAAAAGGAACTTTTAGGCTTAACAAAGATCTAATGTATTTATTCATAAGCTAGGAGTTAAACAGTGCACTTGACATGAAATGTTATAAATACTTAACATAGTGAAAGGAGATGTTAACTTCTGGGGATACTAAGGAATGAACTGTCCTGCCAAAAATTTCAATGCCAATGGCAGAAATGAGCTCAATTCATATGTTATTTCTGGGTCTGAAGGAATGTGCATATTTTCCTTTTTGCAAAGAAAACACATAGACATGCAAAATCTTTTTATAAGGCCTTTCATTCTGTAATTGTCTGCCACACATTTCATTTTAAAATTGCTCTTTCCTCAGGATTAAGACTTCCTTAAATATTCTCGCTTTATTCTTGGATTTATCATAATGTGTCCTGTTTTTATTCTTCTTTTACTCTGTTACCTTTGGCTGTTTCCCAGCCAAATGAGGATTTGGCTGGGAATGTTTCCCAGTCATGAGGAAGACTTACAGATAGAAGTTTTAGATAGTAATTTGGGCATGAATAGTCTTATTGATTTAACTGAAGTTATTAGCAGGATCTGGGCTTATTTTGATCTTAAGGTGGAGGGCTGCAACTATAAATGAGTCTTCTTCATTCTGTTCAGGAATCCCTAAGGCATGTCCACTGTCTGATTTTCTTTTTCCCACTCATACCCAATTGGTAAGTCTGAAGCTCCCATAAACCTGATGTAAACTCCTTGGCTCAGCTCCCTATGTTGGATAGTATGTCTTCACACAGTTACGTAACTGTTGTACATGTATGTATATACCATACAAGAGTGAAGCATTTGTCTGTATTTTGCTGTCTTTTGAGAACTCTTTAGTAGCAGGTCAAGGCTATTCACTCTGCTTTGACAGTTCTGTATTATATTTACATGTGCAATACAGATCCCAAGGGCAAGAGATAAGCTTGCTGAGTTATATTACGAAGACATTTCACCTTTTTTTCTGCTCATGAGTTTTAGAAGAGATCAGTGATTCTTGTCTCTGGACATGACTGAAATCAGTGTTTGTCCTGGATGTGCACAATAGCCATAGAAGCAAAAGACAGGAAAATGAATTAACGTTAACAGAGACCCAGGAATTCACAAATAAATAAATAAATAAATAAATAAATAAATAAATAAATAAATGTGTACCAGCTGTTTTAAATTCTCAGTTCTAAAGTTCTGAGCACCATTAAGGGCTTATGCCAGTACCCTGTTGCAAAAGCACACAAATTCACCTCCCCACGTTGTGCATGGAGATTTGGTACAGATGCTAAAATTTGAATGTGGATTCTTGCTAGACGAAAAAGAAAAAATGGTGTGCTAGAGAAACGGATGTGCTACTATTTTATGTATGGCCATTACTGTTTTTAATTACATTCTACCTGTGACATGCACAAAAAGTGCCTGAAAAATGTACTGTGTTCATATAGATGAGAT
>NC_052533.1:57226444-57286444 GCF_016699485.2 Gallus gallus | reverse complement strand
ACATAATTCAGTATAGAAACTTGGTAAACACACAAGTGCTTTTGTAAATAAAATGGAAAATAATATGAATTAAATATATAGTTAACAGCTTTCCTAAGAGGGCATTTACCTTTTATACTGATATAAAGGGATGATTCATAGACTTGAAGTTAACTTTTATGATGTTGCCCTTTTGCTTAAAATTATTGTTCATTTAAGCAATTCTGAATATGCTTAATTATAAAATCCTCACATTTTTCTTTTTCAGAAAATGTAACCATATGGATCTCAGCAGGATTAAATATTTAGCCAAATGCCCCTTGTACTTTTGCTTTCTTACACAGATGTCATCTAATGCAATTGAATGGCAAAACAGTATCAACTCTGTGATAGTATTTCAGTATTCAGACCACTGTGTGGAGCTTATACTGTGTACATGTACAGACAGAAAGAGTAATTGCTTTCATACTGCATTGAGGTGGGACTCAGATACCATTGGTTATGCTGAGGAAGTTGAGTTTTATGAAAGGTGATGGGCATTAATTTTTTTTTCTATTGTGAATTCAAAAGTGTACACAGAACACCTTTGAAGATTTATGGCAAAGTTTGTTAGTCTAATATTGGCTTATCTGGGATTTACCTTGACAGAGCAAAAAACTATGAAAAGATGGGATGACATGGCATGAATAATAGTGATATTGCCATTTTCTTAGTGGGATAAATCTTTATAAGTTTTCCCCAGCTCACTTAAAAATGATTAACTGTTTCCAAACATAGATCCCTCATCTAGCAGTCTTTCACTTAGAAAAATAAAACTAAAATTAGAATATCCTGAGTTGGAATGGACCCATAAGGATCATCAAGTATAACTCCTGGCTCCACACGGGACCAATCAAAAATCAGACTATATGTCCAACAGCTTGGTCCAGATGCTTCTTGAACTCTAGCAAGCTCAGTGCCATGATCACTGCTCAGAAGAGGTTGTAGCCTTATTTTTATTTCACATGGAAAGGGGTAAGACTTGTTGCTGACTAACATAACGGTCGTTGGGTAGGAAAGGAGACCTCTTCCATAGTTGGAACATGCCTAAGTGATAGAGCAGGTCTGCATGTACCATTTCAATTTATATGTGCTTACATACTCAGTTTCCCTAACGTAACATTTCCTATTATTTTATTATTTTTTTTTTTTGTGATCATAAAACTTATTTATGTAACTAAGTTTGCTTTATTTATAGATTGAAATGAAAAGTGCTGGCCAAAGTTCCAATTGCTCTTCAGAATATATAACCATCACAAAAATAAAATAAAAATAAAGTAAATTAAATTGTTTCATGATTTATTTTCATCAACTATAATTTCTACAGATCCACCTTTATGATTATAAATATAATCTGAGAGATTCTTTGTAGATTAAATAAGACTTAATAGTTGCATAAAGCTCTTATTCATTCATCAGCTTTTGTGCCCTGAAGTTACATGGGTTCCTTTTGCCTTATTTTCTTGACAGTTTCCTCCTCTGTCCTGCCTTCATCTCCAATTTTTGACTCACTTCAATTTTTGACTTTTATTTCTGTCTTCAGAAACCACACTTCAAACTCTCCATCCCATTTTTAGACCTAAATCTGTTGTGTATCAGATGTATACCTTTAATCTGAAGCTTTGAAAGTGCAGGCAAATACAGAATAGAAAGTGTTGAGAGAGCTGAATCTATTATGATGCAAGAATGTGACAAGAGGGAACTAGCTGCATCTATATTTGCTCTTTTCAGCATCAATCACAAAAGGATGTCCATCTCAAAGTGTCAGAGATACTTTTTTTGCAGCAATGTGCAAAATTTGTATACCGTGTGTGTGTACCATATATTGTATGCAAGTAAGGTTCAATTTCAGAGTGCTTTAGTTTAGGATGATTTTGTTCTCTGTACAATTACTTGAAAGAGGCTTCTCCCTGGAGGAAAACATTAAGAAAGTATGTACCTTGGGGCCAACATTTAAAATGCCCTACTTATCCTCTTCCTATCTATCTTGACAGCTTTAGGACTTCAATAAAATTATTATTCTAAGTTTCTCAGTTCTCTGTTCTTCCATAGACCGCAACTCTTATGATTCACAAAGATGTGTTTTGCTGAATGAGTGTGTTATTTTATGGATGTAATGATGTTTGACACTTGATAACTCTAGGAATTTGTTTCTACCTCTTTCCCTTTTATATTTACAGTGCTGCAGGGACACGCCTATCACCAGCTTAATATAAGACCTCAAGGATAATACCAAAATATTTTAGTTACTTGTGTCATGCACTGTACAACTGCTAGGACCATCCTACTCAATAAATCTAATTTGTCTAACCTAAATTGTCTTTCTTCATAATTTTGATCAGTTGTTACTGTTTGGCAAGACTGTGACCATATGTTTTGTTTTTGAGTGGTTTTACATATACGCATAACTGAGTGAACATTAGGGTTATTCATAGTCTTCAAAGTTAAACTTATAGACTTGGGAAGGTCTGTGAAACTTAGATTTTTGCTATTGTCATCCCTGCAGAGAAAGTAAGTTGAGCACCTTCAAAATTTCCTGATAGCAATTCAGATTATTTTGCCCATCAAATTAAACCATTTGTGAAAGACTGGATGGTTTTACTTGACAAACATTAGTAAGTACTCACATAATTTTACCCATCAACCAAACTCTTTTCAAGTGGGAGCTGTTTAGGAAAGATTACATCCTCAGCTGGGGACCAGTACTGCCATGAGTACACCTGACCAGCTAATCTTTGTCAATTGAGAATTAAAAAAAATACATAGGTTAAAAAACCTTTAAGTAAAATAAGACATTGCTGGAACCACATCATTACATCTATGTAGTTTCCAGCTTTGAGTTAGCTCCTATCTAGCCAATATGGAGTGTAAGGTGGTTTTGCCATTCTCTGTTTTCCATAGTCATAATCCAGATAAGTCTCAAAATTAGTCACTGGAAAACTCCTATCTGTATATGATGTTTAAAGTCTCTCAAATTGAGTCTTCCATTTTCTGTCAAGAAAAATTAATATTTGTCCTTCATTTTATGAAGGACAGTGTGAACTGGGCTCTGTTCTTCACTCCATGGCTTTGGGTATCATTATACAAGCCTTTCAATATCTCTCCCAGTTGTAAAGATAACATTTACAATTTGCTTTTGGGATCTCTTGGTGGAAAGCAATGAAAATTGAGAGGTATGATCATTGCTTATGATGATATACAACAATCAGAACTTCTGTTTTTTGTTTTACTACTTCCTGCTCTCTCCCTCCCACACCTTAACAACTTCTACATTGCCTGCTTCCCTCGCTCTCTCTCTCCCTTTGTACACTTATCTATGCATATCTATAGGTTTGTGGATGGAAGGAATTTATTCTCCGGTTGAATTCCTGCATGTCAACTTGCAAGCTCGAATGAACTTTCTATGCCTCACTTTAACTAACTTTTAAATAGGAGTTCCTAATGAGAGTGCTGTCACAACTGTAACTACAGCAGTGTGAACATGTTGCTATAATTTATAATGTCAGTCTATATTCCAAATGGTTTCTCTATATACTGCATGCTCCTCTCAAATAGGAACGGAAAGTACTGCAGTGAATTATTGTGTAATTAATCATTTGACCATGAGGGACTCGTTTACTAATTAAAAGCGCAAAAAGAGTAAATTGAAATAACCAGTGACTACTAAATCACATCTTTTGACATGTCAGCAGCATTGTAATATGTCATAATGTATCAGTCAGACACATACAGATTCTACATATTCTGTTACCTTTTACTTCAGAACCACCAAAATCATTTGTTATACTTTCAGTGCAGTTTCTAGTACTATTCATACAAATACCATAGTGTGCTATATTGAGATACAAGACACCAATCGGGGTGATACATATACATACTAATGGGCAAAAGTGTTAAGATTCTCTGCTCTGTTGACTGTGCCCACTGTCTCTGAATATATCTTAGGGGAACAACTCTGCTATGACAGGCTCTTCTTTGGGAAATAAAGCTGTGCCTTAGAAGCTTAGAATTCAGGTCTGCCTAGATATTCCTGCCACAGTTTGTGGCAGTTGTGTCAGGTTTGTGCCTTGGCTACAGCTGTTCATGACTTGATATACTGGCATGAACTCATCTACACCAGTAGGCAACCTTAAGGAAATTGTGAAACTCTGGGTTGAAAGATTTGACATTTTGCACAACTATAGTGCTGAGGACTGTTGTCTGTGAGGTGAAGAAAAAGAGGTATTAGGACATCTGAGCCAGAGAAATCTCAAATCATCATATATTACAGTGTTTTTCTGAGTGATAGTATCATGGCTTAGATCTGCATGGACTCAGGTGTTATTTTTATTCACCTTGGCCTTTGAGAAGCATTCAATTTAAAGGTTCTTGAAGAAGTGGTGGGAATTTCTGTGTCATTTTGTTTTACATTGGAATTGAAGGAAAGAAAACATAATTATTAATCGAGAGGGAAGAAAATATAATTATTTATGTTAAATGAAAAAAAAATCTGCAGTTAACCTTGTACACTGAAGATGCATTTACTTTACATGGATATGAAAATGCATCTATGACTCTTAAAATGGGAGAGATGTAAGAAATATAAAAAGAGCTTCAAAAAGTTACAATTTTTATCTTAAACTTGTTCTGTGATTAGTTGGAAATATGTGCATCTTCTGTTGGTAGAAATAAGATTTATTAATATGATTTTATGTAAAAAGATAGTGGGGAATAGAGCTTGAGTCTGTCTTTTCTTAAAAAAATATCATTGAATTTATTTGCTTAGCTCCAATTAGAATCAATCAATTATCGCATTCACATGCTGATCATTGAAGAAAATAGATAGTGCTTATTAAGTAGAGTGCTGTTAGGTTTCTTTTAATATTGGAATACACATGAAAAACATAATATACCAGTTTAGCTTTCAGAACCCAAGCTGAGCTTTGAGAATTGTAGCAGGGTTTTTTTGTTTTGTTTTTTTTTTTTACTTTTTCAATTGGAAAGACATATTCACTTCTGGAAGCTACTGCCTTACAAGCAATAGTCAGTACTTTTGTGATGCTTCTAATAAAACAAGTTACTTCAGTGTCTCGGGTATTCCATAATATCGAATGTGCAGCCATTATGGGTTTCATCCAAGGATTGCTTAATCATATGCAGAGTCTGTCTTTTTTCATTCTAGAGTGGTAAAAATGATTTTCTTTCATATTGTCAATTCAATAATTTATACTAAGTATGAAAGTAGAAGGAAAAGAGACTGTATTTTTTGCGGTAGGAAACAGGTGGCTTTTTGATTGATTAGATAACTGTTTATTGGACTTTTCACAGAAGAGAAGCCTGAAAAAAAAAACCAACAACAAAAAAAAAACCTGTTATCTTGTAGTTTTTAAAATTATGGGGAATGAGAGTGGTAGTGGTTATATCTATTTCACAACTTTAGCTACTGTGGGACCTTCTCCATGGGCTGCAGCTTCTTGCAGGCCACATCTACCTGCCGCACCGTGGGCTCCATGGCTGCATGCAGAGAGAGAATCACAGAATAGCCTGGGTTGAAAAGGACCTCAAAGATCATCGAGTTTCAACCTCCCTGCTATGTGCAGGGTCGCCAACCACTAGACCAGGCTGCCCAGAGCCACATCCAGTTTGGCCTTGAATGCATCCAGGAACGCTATGCATAGTGCCCATGGGCTACAGGGGGACAGCCTGCTCCACCAAGGGCCTCTCCTGGGCTGCAGGGAACTTCTGCTCTGTGCCTGGAACAGCCCCTGCTCTTCTTCTGCACCTCCACTTTGGTGGCTGCAGGGCCGTTTCTCTCACATGTTCTCATCTCTCTCATCTGCTGTTGTGCAGCAGCGTTTTCCTTTCTTAAATCTGCTCTGCCAGAGGCAAAATCAGCATAACTCACGGCATAGCTCTGGCTGGGGGCGGGCCCATTTTGGAGCCGGTTATGAGCTGTCTGTGATCTGACATGGGGAAGCTGCAGGGCTCTGCTCCCAGAGGCAGCCACTGCAGCCCACCTGCTACCAAAACTTTCCACGAAAACACAATCCAGCACTGAAATTGCAGATTGACCATTCAGTAGAAGATGGTTTTATTTCATACTTTTTCTTCTCCTGTTTTTTTTTGTTTTGTTTTTGTTTTTCTTTTTAAAACCAGATGGATGTTTCTAGGAAAGCCACTGTGCTGTTTAACTTTTAATTCCCAAGGCCTCATGTTCAGAGTCTGTAACAAAGCTTTATGTTAGTAAACGTATTGTTTAACAGTTACCTGCTCTCTCCACTTGTCTTCAAGTATTGTGATTTAGATGAAACTCTAATGCACAAGAGCAACTTGTCCCCAGAGCATTATTCAGAATATAAATTAAGTGATATTATAACAGGGCCCTCACTTTAGCTCAGCGTAATGAATATGAAACATCATGTACTAGTGACCAAGGTCATGCTATGAGAATGAATTACTCTATTAACTTCTCCTTTAAGTAGCATTAGAGATAATAAATGAAGAGATTTAACGTGATTCTGATAATATTATTCATGTAAAAGTAGCACACTTTATCTTGCTAAAACAATTAACATCTATTTTGAAGATCTTCTACACTTTGAAAATATGATGCTTGGAAGTGTTTATTGCATGTTGCAGAATGCATCAGCATTAGCCAGCAATGCAGATAATCTGATAAAAATTGAAAAGCTGATTTGTATACTATGCTAATTCAGGATCATCTCTTTGGCTCTAGGTACTGTCCAAATGCTCCATAAGATTATGGCAAGCTTTAGTAGTGATATTAGATTAAATTTGGTTCTTTTGCTTATAACTTTTTTTTTTTTTAAAGAAAATTACATCCATCGTTCTTCTCTATAAACCCTCTTTAGCTGCTTTCTAAGTAGTATAAAATATCGTATTTTAAGCTTGGCATATTACTTTTTCATCCAGACATATTTAAGCTTCCTCTCTCAGTCATACAGTATATTATTTCAGGGATAAAAGTTTTGTCGTTATTATTGTGATACCTCTATATCTGAACCGTAAAGAGACTTAGTGATTTGCCATGTGTTCCACAGCAAACTCACATGCATTTAGGGTAAACGTAAGAGCTGTTGATAAGAGATTACCCTTTAGTTTGCAAGTGACCATAGTACATGAAAACTTAATTATGTATTTTGTTTTCTAGGTGTTGTTATGTTTTGGGGTTTTTGTTGTTGTTGTTCTTGTTTTGCTTTGTTTTTGTTTTGCTCTTGTAATCTCCTAAATATTTTTCCTTGATTGTATTGCTATTTTTATGAGCATTTTGTTAGAACAAAATGAATATGTAAAATTCTGAATTGTTGTTTGGAGTGAAATCTGCTCTTTGTCCAAGTGTTGTAGAAGGCAGAAGGGAATCCTGCTGTAGCATGTCTATGGATGACCTTATCACAGACAGTGTGCGCCTTCTGCTAATACTATGTGTCCTCAAGATTCTTACTGAAAAATGTGTATTTTCAAGAGTACAGTGTGCCACAGGGTTATGAAGATGGCTGTGAACAGAACTCAGTGGGAAGAAAGATGTTCTAGGACAAGGCAACAGCCAGGTCTGATCCTACTTCCAGAAAAATTCAGGGTATTAAGTCAGGTCTCTCCTTTCTTGTCTGTGGGAGAAATGCTGCGGATGAAATGCTCTGTTGCTCCTTTCAGTAATATCTCACTGACATGATTATCAATGAATTCCTGTAAGCTCCGGTATCTTCCTCTGAAATGAGGCAAAATGCTGTAATTTAGTTCTTTCTTCATGATAGAATTAAGAGCTGAATTCTTGCCCACTGTGATTTCAGTAATCTAGGTACTGTGATTTAGTAGTGTAGGTAACCTAAATTCAGAAAACTCTTTGATTTACTGCACATGCTTGCTAAAGAATGTATTTGCAAAACAAGTCTTTTACTTCAGATGTTCCTTTAAGTGTTCCTCCATATGTAGCTCAAAAAACGGATTAAATCCCTCTGTAAAGACTACCTGCCAAATACATATCTTTGGTCACAATTTTTATATGACATTATACTCCAGGTGTAATTAAGGCTATATAACAGTTTTGGGGAATTTTCATACCATGAATTTTGCTGAAGTAATCTAAGAAGAGATTGATTCATGGACATAAATTCCTGCTTGACTGTTCAGTCAGCTGTTTTCCTCAACATACTGCTTCCACTGGTGAAGAGTAGCAGACTGGCCATTGTAGCTCAATAAAAGTTTTAGATAAGATTTTGTGTATTTGTTGCATTTCAGATTGACTCTTGTCAAAAGCAGAGGGCCCTGGGGAAATGAGCCACTGTAATTAAAACTGTAACATATCTCTTCAAAGCACAACGTAAAGCCAGGTAAATGAGTATCCTTGTGCTATTTATACCAGCTTCTTAATTATGCTTAACATAATCAGTTCAACTTGATCCCGCATCAGTTTTGCAAGTGTAAATAGATGTAAAGTTTCAAGGATAAGATCATGTTGCACCTTAACTTAGAAAATGTGTATGTGAATGAATAAAGCAGGCTAAACTATATCTAATGAGCCAAGGGACATGTGTCCAATAGGATTGGTGGAAAAGGAATTAAAGTATTAGTTTCTTATATTTTATGATTAATGTTCTTCTTTACATAAGACCAAAAGTCTAGATAAGATCAGGAAAGGCATGTTGGGTTAAATCTTTCTTTGCTGTGAAGTATAGTCATTATATCTCAGCTAACACTAACAAAATCCCTGATATCTATGCATGCCTAGAGCCAAAATAGGTCAGCTCATGGGCTATAGCATTATATTTTATTATTTAAACTTTAAGTGATTAGTTTAGCACTTAAAAGCTTTGGGAAGAATTAGGTTACTGTTCTTCTCTTTATCCACAAGCAAACTGACATGCAGATGGACACTGAGCAGACTTGCTCCTTGTTTTCTCTCAAGGCTTTCCTCAAAGTGAAGGACTGTCTTTTTTTTTTTTTTTTTTTTTCCTGAGTTGTTAATTTCAGCATTAGAGTTGAACTGCATCGTATGGAAAATGCACCTGAGATGACAGCATCATTTTCTGACTTTGAAGACAAGGCCAATTTTTGCCAGCAGTTTCAGAGTAGACTTTAAGAACATGTTAGGTAAATGAGAAAAAATAAAAGCTGCTCCTTTGCCTGGATCTGGACTTAAATAAAAACAAACAAACAAAACAAACAAACAAACAAACAAAAACTGAATGAGAAAGAACCTCAACCCGAAAAAGTAAGAGCCTTATTATTTTATTCATCCGAGATGGGAATTTTTCCTCCGTGTATAAGGGGCAATTCAGAAATAAGTGGATATGGTTCAATTAATTACAAGCTCTGTTGCTTTCAGAGTTTGTTTATTCATGCTCATAAATACACAGAAAAATCTATTAGGAATGCATATTTTGCCAGTTGATTTTCTTAGGATTCCAGTGGGGTTTCTGTCCTAATAGTTAGATGTATTTTCACAACTTCATTTTTATGCACTGTGCTGAATGTGAATGTATTATCCGAGAAAGGTGTTGGGAAATTTTACTACATATCTCACTGGGTCAAATTCACAGCTGAACTTTACGTTCAGTGTTTATTCACTGTAAACGTTAGTAGTCAGGAACTTGATATGTGCTGTTGCACTAGTGAGGCAAATACGGAGGTACACTGTATTTTGTTTTACAGAGAATTACAGTATAGCCTTTGAATAGTGATCCATTAATAATTCCATTCTCTTTTCCTCAAACATCATTTTTTCACTTTGCTTGCCAAACACTGCATTCAGTTCTTCAGTGGTCATTCTTTCAGTTGTCGCTATCTGAACAGTACTTTTCTTTTCAGTCATCTACCTGAAATCACTTTATTTCTTCTTCATGTGAAGAAAGGTTATTATTTATTTTAAAAAATAATAAGGCCCTACTTACGCATTGTGAGGGAATAAACCAGGAATGGTCCAATTGTATCTGTACTTTAAAATATATGCATTTTTGAAACCCAATTCCTATTCTGTATAAAAGAAAATGTTATCTCAACAGTCATTGCTTTATAAATATGGGTAAAATTATGGTTTAAAAATACTTTTGCTGATCTTGAAGGAGTATGAAAGTATTTTCTTTTTATGTTCTCGTCAGAAACATTTTTGCTGTATAACTAAACACAGATAATGCTCCTAACTTCTAGCTAGACTTGATCTATTGCTCTCATTGAGTCAAGCCTGAAGAAAAATAGTTCAATACCTTAAAAGTAATTAAGACCTTTATCTGAAAAACAGTTATATATGTGCTTAATTTAATGCATGTAAATAATCCAATTGACTTAAATGGGAATATTCATATGCATTGTTAGATACAATCTGCAGGATCAGGAAGTAAAATTTCCCATTTTGAGCGAAGTATTGTGTAAATTTTCTGTTGGTTTCCCATGTGTTTTGGGGGCCATTGCATTGGTTGTCTCTATACTCAGAGTATCCTATATCCAGGGTATTCGGTTTTACATCTGACACTTCTCTGTGCTGAAGTCTAAGGAAGTGAAATGAGGTTTCTCATTTGCAGGCCAATCTAAATCCTTGCTTTGAGATGGAGAGCTGTGGAAAACCAGCAACATATTCTAAGACAATCTTTTGGAGTCTCTTAAATCTACTGAAGTTTTGTTATTGAGAGCATTGCTTTAATTTCTGTTCAGGTTTCCTGATTCAATATTCCTATCAACTGTGTAACTTTCCTTCCTTGTTATGTAGGTAGAAAGTTTGTAATCCTCAGTTTCTACACATAAATCACATACAGATGCTGTGTTTCAAACTCTTAACTATAGTATTTCTTTTTATGTTCTTTCTGAAAACTGTGTAAAATATAAGATTTTGCATGTTTGATTTTCATAAAAATGGAAAAGATGAATTTTATAAAGTTGTAGTAAAATTTCAAATTTTATTAATTTATTTGTTTCTTTCAAGCATTATTGACGTGGTGACAATTAACATATCATGAGGGCTTCTCTGAAAGTAATCAAAGTATGGTGACAGCGACAGTGGATCACCTCTGCAGGTACAGACATTTAGCAGCACGGCATGCAGGCTCTTGTTCATTGTGGGTAAAAATGCATAGCTAATGGTAGTGACTCTGCTGAAAAATAGTTTTTTGTAACTGACAATTTGCTCTATCAAATAGCGTTATTGTGCTTTTTGTATCTGTTGCAGTTTTCATGGAAATAGATAGAAGGCATTACTTTCGGTGTGACCTACGTATGTTGCCCTTTGCCTCAGGTATGTAAATCTAAATTTAGGTGCTGAGAAAATAAGAGGGATGAAATGATGATTCACAATTAAAAAATAAAAACTAACAAAAAATTAATGGCTTCAGTTTCAGCTCTTCCACTTGTATCGTTTTTTGTTTGTTAGTGTAGTCATCTGCATTAGTGTATGAGCTAGTATACCTGATTTCTGCATGATTTCTGATTTATTTCGTATCGAAATAAATAATGAACCCCTGTAAGGTTTAGAAATCTAGTCATAGAAATAGTTGAACAAACATGAAAGCAGACTTTGCGAAGTTAAATTTGAATAAAAACTATTGTTTCTATATATTTAGAGCAATTAGTTTGGTGGATCAGTGCAAAGCAGCAGCAGAGTATTGTTCCTTTCTTGCAGCTGCTTCAGCTTTTCTAGAAATGTCATACTTCCTATGAGTGAATTATCAAAAATAAATTGAGTCTTAGGGAAATTTTTTTTCAAAATGAAAGTAAGAATATCGTCATTAGAGTACATGTCAAAATTTGTGCTTTACAAGTACATAGACTACTCTGAAAGTAATGCCTCCTATTTTTTCATATTTATGTGAAAATCTATGATGTCCTCATTCTGAATAAAATTTGCAGTTGGCTGGTAAAGGAGAAGATATACCACATACATCACATGTGACCAAAATAGGAAAATGGGAAAATAGAAAGGGGAATATCTGGAAATGCTTTTTTTACATAGGATTATCTTGTAATCAGGTAATAAAAAATATTATATGAAATGCATGATCCTGGGAGAGTCCACAAGACCATGATGTCTGTCACCAATTTGAGCGCTGAGATGTGTGAGCGAGAAACAAGGTCATGTGGCAAATGCAGTAAGGCAACATGCATAATTACAGATGTAGAAAACACGTCTGATTGCTCTGTTCTCGATATTTCCATTAAGAATAACAAGCATATTGCTGTCTACTGGATCACTGCCTAAGTAATAGTACTCCTGGCATTCTGCCCTTCTCCATATTACATTTTTCCTTATAGTAAACAAACACAAAAATCCTTTGTCTAGGAATACATTATGAAAACTATTTATTCATTGCATTAGCTTTAGGATATCAAAGGAATAATATAAACAACATATTCTGTGTTCTCAAATGAATTTTTCTGGCCTTAGATCTTCAAGTTTGGGTCTATACTTATTTAATTTGATTGTCGTCTTATATTCTATTCTGGTTTACATAGCTGAGCTATGTTCTTTGCAGAAGAGTTGCTGGAAGAAATGATCCATACACTTTTCTTTGCCCAGAGAAAACTAAAGAAGTTAGCATATTTGGATATCCAAATGCATCATTGGAAGTTGGGAAAAAAAGCGCCACAATTTTCATTCCTTAAAAGTGAACCGTGAAAGCTAAATTGACTCATTAGGTAGTTAATACAACTATTTACCCTCTCTACATAAATTCTTTGACTAGAGATGTAACTGAAGTTTGGAAGGTGAGAATTTTAAAGCATTGTCTCTATGTCCTCAGTCTCATAGTGCAAATAGTCCAAATTTTTTGTGACATTACTGCCGGTTGGTAAGGCAAGTGCAGAAAGCTAGCATATCTGTGGTGCTGAGTCCATGGAGTCCCTAAGTTATATTTGAATATATATATTGCTCAATATTAGCCTTTGGATTCTGTGAGCTCTGTTTCACCTTTCCCTCATCTCATACAGTGGTGACTGTAACTTACTCCATAATATTTTATCTATAAAGAAATGAAGCATTTTAACTTTTGTATCTTGGAAAAGAAAACAAAACTTTTCTTTTTTTTGAAATGTCATTCTTTCATGCTACAGTTGAATCGCTACAACAAGCCTAATGTAAATTAGATACAATAGTTCTCTGACCAAATATGCTGATAGAGACAAACAACTGTACTAAGGGATGTGTCTATTTCAGTAAGTAACTTTCACGGGAAGGCATTTTCAAAGAAAACTTCAGAACGTTTATAAAAATCTAGAACATATATAAACACTGCTCATGTATTACTGAATACCTCTTTTCCATTCTTTGTATGATGATGAGAGTAAAAGGGAATAAATTTTCCAACTGCTCCTGTCAGTGGAGAAGCTGTATTTTGACTCAGGTGAACAGAATGGCAATTCTTCTCCACACCATCATACTGTAGAACTACAATAGGAAAACTTATGTTAGTGGGAAATAACCCTCATTTTTTTTTTCAAATATGAAATTATCAGTAATCATGGAAGAAGATGTATTTTTTAACTAATATTTTTAAAGAAAAAATATTTTCTTAAGTACGTTTAAAAATATTTTTTAGGCTGGCATTTTTTTTTTAAATAATTATAGTATTCCATTGGAAAACACGAACTCAGTTATCAATCAGAAAATGTTGTACCGTTTGCTTTGGATGTGTTGAAATGTTCTGCTTTTATGTTGAATTTAAGTATAAAACTTTGATAACTTTGCCTTCATTTGCTTGAGCAATCCCCAGATTTTGAGTTATTGTCACCATTTTAAGGACAAACAAAATTTTGAATTTTTTTCTCCTTCTAAAGAACAGCAGTGTTACATTTAAGTAGATCTCAGTATTGATTTAATTCATTTGACAGTGAGACTAGAGAAATCTTCTGAAATGTTAAGATAATTAGGCTTTTTTTTTTTTTTTCCAGATGATGGTCTGAGTGTGAGTCAAGTTACATATAGAGATAGAACCCCATTTAAAAATAGAATACTAATTCGGAGGAGAAGTTAGTAATTCCTACAATATCCCCAAGCTGCTACTTAAAATAAAAAAAAATAATAATAAAAAAAAATTCAGATAATAAAGCTGTTTAAGATGGACTAACAGAGAATTTAGGTTGTTCACAGCTTAACGAGAACAGCATTTTTGTTGTTGATGTTTTTTTTTTGCAAAAATAATTTTTATAACCATTATCTGCATTTAATTACAACCAGATGAAGCATCTGACATCTTTAGACTCCTTAGTATTCTTTTCACTATTACTTTCAAGAAAACATAGACATTCCATTTTTAGTAAATATAAAATTAAATTTCATTGTTATGAATCATTTTTTTTACAAGAAACTGTGATACAAGTAAATGAATTATTTTTTATTTCTACATTACAGGAAAAGGGTAATAAAGTCTTATAAGAGGCAGTTTTTTAAAATTGTTTATGCTCTTTTGTCATTGTAAGTTTGTAAACACCTTTCCAATGTTCATGTTTATTTTCAAATTGAATGAACGCAATATTTTCATCACTGACCTTGTAAAAGGTAGGGTAACGTTCTGGAAAGCAAGGAACATAAAAACACTCTTGCCTGAAATAGGAGAAAAAACAGTTAATTTCAATCCAGATGACAGTTTCTTGGTGAACAATAGTCTCCCAGAATTGACATCGAGAAGTAATGAATGAATGAAAGGAGAACTGAGTCACAGCTGCACTTTGCAATCACTTTAGAACATCTACACTCTTCCAGCCAAAATACTATTAATACGTGTGTCAGCACAGTGAGTGAATCTCATAGTGTGAACGCATTGGAACAGTTCAGGAAAGAAAATGAAGAATATCCTCAGGGACAGACTTCTTTTTCTCTGAAAGACTCTTCATTATTCAGGCATTGTGATACTTTTCCTTTATTTGTGTAAAGATTAAATTGCACATGATTTCTAATGTTTCTGCTACTCCAACTGTCATAGGTCGATGACCTTCATGGAAGTGAGATAATAGATACATCGTCTGTTGTTCAGGCAAGTGCTGTTCTTCCACAGCCCAATACTTCTCTATTGTTATAAGTCGAAAGCAATTAAATAAAAATACAACAGTGAGTTTCTCAAGTATCTTTAGTATTTCATATATGTCCTTATGTGACTATCATTTAACATTTGTATGAGATATTATCTAATGTTATGTTCTAGAAACATACACTGGAGCTCTTCCACAACAAATTAGTGAGAGATGTCCATGTGTATTCAATGACACAGTTTCTGGGAAAAAGCCCTCTATTGTTTGAAATCTGTAATCCAGAGTCTTGCAACTGATGTATTTGTCCTCATGTGTATTACTACAACTGCTAAAGTCCTGTCCAAATCATTTCTTTTCATACAACTTCACAACCTGATTGGAGAGACAAAAAAGTCCCTATATCTGCACAGCAATTATATTGCATAAAAACTATATACTATGTAGTATAAAATCACTTTTGCAGAGAATAGAGAATATAATTTCACTTAAGGAAAAGAAGAACCCTGACTTTTTAGTCACTTTCCATTTATCTATAATAATTTTACAGCCTCTTATTGTACCTTGGTAGAATAAGCAACCTTTATTTTTTGGATAGGATCTTTCAAATTGTCTAACTGTACACATCAGGACTGCAGCGGCATTTCTTTGAATGTGAAACATGGTTGACATGACATTAATGCTGTACAGAACACTGTAGAATCTTGCCAATAAACAAAGCTCCTCTGCATGAAAGTGTATTCTATAGTTGTACTATAGTTTATATGGTGCACTATATACGTATGTATAGTGTACTATTTACAGTTTTATTTCATTTCTACATGTCAATCTTGTTTCCTGATTGCTCCCATCATGAACAATTAATTTCTCTAAGTGTTTTGTGGGAAAATCATTAAAATATATGTTTTAGAGTATTAGCTCTGAAGAATGAATTTTTTTTGGCCTCATATGACTTCATAAATCATGAAACTGGAAGAGTGGAAACAGTTTTATTTCAGATTTTCTGTAATCAACTTTCTTGATGGCACTCTGCAAGTGATGCATTGCTTTTGTTATGGATATTGAAGAAAGGTCAACTTAAAACAGCCTAAAAATTGTTGGGAAATGAATGTATGGGTATCCTGGAAGTGGCTGTGAAAAAGATAGAGACAGAAGGAAAATAATCACTCACATTTGTGATCCAGTAAGAGCTTGCTACAGGGTTTTTACGCTGTCAATTCACTGCAACTTTACAGAAACATATCCTTCTCACAAATCCGTTTGTCTTTTCAAAAATTTGCAAGATATTTCAAATCTTGTAAAGCCTGTATGAGTAGAAGGTGCAGCTTCCTTCTAATATTGACTGCATGAAAACCAGCATACACTTCTATGACAGTTATCCTCCTTTTGTATTGAATTGATCAGAAGACATGAGTGTTACTAAGATGTTCTGTTCAACATTACCTTTTCATGAATCCTATTTTTATTAAAATTAGTCTTTAGCAACAACAACAACAACAACAACAACAAATTACCCTTTAGAAGCTGAAGAGAATGAATTTCAGATCAGTTACCAGTAGGAAAATGAAAGCTCTTAAATTATGAAGTATGCTGCAAATTTACATAGTTTATTCCATTTTTAGCAACTTTATAATTACTGAAGCAATTAATAATTTCAAGTAACTATTCTCCTGATTCACACTCTATTCGTAGAAATAATAAATACGGAAAAAATATTTTCTTTAGCAACAGATCGAATTACTTGGATATCATTCTGTTATTTCTGAAGTATTAGCTTAGCATTTCAGTTTTTGATCTGGTGCAATGTTTTCATTAGGTTTAGGCAACATCAAGTTGCATTTCTTTATAGCAGTCTGCCTTTTGAACAAATCATTCAGATTTAATATATGCTTTTTGTTGATTGTAGGTACCTCGCTGTACAGTTTAAAAAATACAAAACAAGGAACAGTGTTTTTGTTTTTCAGATGTGTAACACAGAGTTGTATATTGAATCAACTGCCAGAAATGTTCATGGGAAATGGGATCAGTGTAATAATGGCAGTTTCCTAACAATAAAAAGTGATTGTGATTGATATTTACAGACAGAACATCTTAAATATAGCTGATGATTCAATGTCTGAAAAAATAAAAAAAAAGATGAAAAATAATGTTCTGTTCAACTTGTTGGACTTCAGAAGCATATTCTTTGTATTCAGTTCAAATACAGAAAATAGGATTTGTGTTAAACTTGTACAAATGTTGCCCAAGGCAAACGTATGTACAGCGCTGCTGGGAGTTGCTTTGGATGTGGCTTTCACATGATTGCTACTTTTTAGGCTGCTCCTCACAGTCTTTCATCAGTGAACATGTTTATAAAGTGTTAGAGGCACATTACAGATTCTGTTTAAGTAAACCAAAATCATCTCTCTCCAACCTTTTTGGAAAACTTTTTTTATCCTTGGAATCTCATTAGATTGATTGTTGCGAACCTGTCATACCTTTAGGTCTCACAAAAATAATAAAAAAAAGCTCTCTAGTAACAATTTTTTTACTGAACAGTTGAAAGCCCAGAAATCTACACATGGCAAAGTTGCAAAAAACTGACCCAGCCAAACATTGACAGTGTTATTTTATCCTATTTTTGAAAGTTTCAATGCACGGTAGATGATGGATCTTGCATGTCTGTAGAGATGAATTTTATTTAAATGACACACAGCTTCTTTATACAAAAGAAGATGAGGGGAATCTGTCTGCGTTGGCAAAAATTTATACCTGCTTGCTATTTCCTGCCTCAAATTCTTATGAAAGGTACTGTTAAGTTTTATGCTAGAAAGTCTTTATTAATGCTGAAAAATTATTTTTCTGTACTGAGACACAGTGGAATATCTTTTGCTGAGGAAAAGCTTACGTATGTTATATCATACATTATCTCTTCTTCTTTTGTAAGCCCAGGTTTAAATTAACTCCTTCATTCTTAACTCTACGTCCCTGCTAGGGACTGTGGACTGTGATCAGTTCCCTTTTGCTGCTCCTTCCTCTTCACACTTTCCTCTTTCCCCAGTGTTGGCTGCAGTCCTTCATGAACTATTCAAGCTTGAGTCCTTCCCAAGAGCTGTAGGTTGATCTCTGCTTGGCTCTTGCAGCACCTCCTATGCTCATCCTCCTGCAGATGCCAGCAGGGCTGTTTCTCACCCTTTTTTCCTCACTGCTGAGCTGTGCTTTTTCCCTAGGCTTTCCCTGAGGTATTCACACATGGCTTCATACATGTTTAAATGATTATGAAATACTCCTTACTTATACCAGAAAATACAGATACTGAATGGAATAGAATGGTGGCAGATTTGAACGTACTAAATAGGGGAAAATATTATTAGATCCATGGAACTTGATGCTACAGAGTGTCACCATAGATCACCTTCACTGAACTTCCCATTAGTTTTGTAGTCAATAAAATTCAGAAATTTGTGTAGCTAATGCATTATGGAAGGCATCTGTAACAAGTTTAATGTGTGTTTCAAGATTTAAAGTAACTTCTAGATAACTAGATTAGATGTTGTTGATACCTGATAGAGAAGGCAGATCCCACTGACAAATGTATTGCTCATCAAATCATATGTACATCATATTGTACATCAAATCTTTTGCCTAGATTTTGTTCAGTGCAACTTTTATTTGTGTACAGTATTTGGACTTCATGTTGCAGTATATGAATTAGCAATAGTGCCAGTTAACAAACATAATATGCAATGACAGTGTTTTTCTACCAAGTCTAGTTGTATCACTTGACACAAATAGCATCAGAACATTTATGGCTTTCAGAATGATTCAGGGTTTACCCATAAATCACTACGTTTCTACTGACCATGAAAGTATTTGAAATATGTAAGGTACCAGCAGAATAAATAGAAATATATGTGAAAATTCTCTAAGAAGTATGTACCATCTGAAGTTTCTCTCTTAGGATGTGGAGCTTCATTTGCACCACTTTTTTTCAATATGCATTATTTTCTCATCAGTAAGTTCTTCAAAAAGAAGACAGTGTTACAGAGTTCTTGGAGGCAAAACTTTTCTGTAGTTTTTGGTCAGTGTTTTTATTATAAGAAAACATATGATGTCTCAAATCTTTGGGAAACGGTGAAAATCTGATGTGAATATTATAAACTTTTGTCAAGAAGTAGCAGCTTATAATATATGCAATTAATTCACATTAACTCACAAGACTTATAAAGTTTAAAGCTAACAGAGGATAGATTTAGATTAGATATGAAGAGGAAATTCTTCACTTCGGAGGCAGTGAGGCACTGGAACAAGTTGTCCAGAGAACTCAAGTTTAGCTCATCCTTGAAGGCATTCAAGTTCAGGTTGGATGGGGCTTTGGGCAATCTCACCTAGTGGAAGGTGTCCCTGCCACATAGCAGGATGTTGAAACTAGATGGTCTGTAGGGTCCCTTCTAACCCTAACCACTCTAGGATTCTGTGTTAGACTAAGGTTGTGTTTTTCAGAATATGTCCTGAAATTTTGAATCAAGAGCAAGAATGAGTGAAATACTTTTTATTGTCTTTTGAGGAGTGTTCATACAGATCATGAGTGAGATTTCTGAAAACTCAGAAACATTTCTTGGGAAAATGATGTTTTGGATGATGGAAAATCTCACAGTTAATGGAGTGATAGGGGGTCAGTATTTTGCTAATTGCACAAAGAAATGCCCAGTATTCAGTGTGCTTACATTTTCCTATATTTTATGCTGTTTATGTGTGTGAATGTGTGTGTGCTGGAGTGTATGTATCTGTTTATATGCATATATATATATACTTTCTATGTATTAGGTTATGAATACCATTATTAAATTAAACATTTATTACATATAATTAAATAATATGTAAATAATATGTAAATAATATATGTAATATCATTATATTACATATAATTAAACATGCATAAAGTAGGTGAGAGTTGGTGAAAAAATGATATTTTTTTTATAATATCTACCAAAAATTATTTCCAAATTAGAGTCCTCTGTGTATGTTTTTGCCTCTTATTATATATGCTGAAAGGGACCTGAGGGGTCCACAAACTGAGTCAGCAATGCAGTTCTGTAGCAACAAAAGCAAATCACCTCCTGGGATGCATCCATGGTAGGATTACTAGCGGATTTTGAAGTGTAATCATCCCATTCTACTCACCTACTGTCAGGACACACTTGGAGTACTGTGCCAAATTCTGGTCTCCACAATTCAAAAAAGGCATGGACAGACTTGGGGGGATCCAAATGAGAGTCATGAAGATGACCTATGTGCTGCACAACCTCTCCTAGATGGAAAGTGCTAAGGGGGTTAGGTCTTTTCATCCTGGAGTAGGCTCAAGGGGGATGGCATCACAATATTCCAGTATTTAAAGGGGTTCTAAAAAGAAGATGGAGGCTCTCTTATCATAAGGAGGTCCATGGAGAAGACAAGTGGCAGTGGGTATGAGTTGCACTGGGAGAGGTTTTGTCCTGTTATAAAAATGTTCTACAGTGAGAACTATCAGTTTGGAACAACCTTCTCAGGGGCGTAGTGGAATCCCCATCTCTGATGATTTTTAAGACGTAGTTGAACAGAGTACTGAATAATCTTATCTAGCATCACTTTTCACACAAAAAGTTGGACCTGATGACCCTTTGAGGTTCCTTCCAATCTGGGCTGTTCTGTGATTCCATGGGTCTATGATTTTATGCACAGAGTATGGGATTTAGTAGCTGAATAATCAGTGGAATATTTAAAAACACAGATAAACATCCTTAAACAAGACCTCAAACAATTTCCATGCTCACCTGCCATTCTCCTGAGAGTACACTACAATTTCATGTTCTATAAAATGCCTACCACCTCAAGGACTACTGCTTTGAGACTTAGATTCTAGTGTCTTCTTGTCCTTAACATGGAGGTATAAAACAAATAATTCACCTGGAAATGATCAATAGCATAAAGTGCATGCCTATTTTATTTTCCTCTGTTCTTTCTATTTACCCTCAGAAGTCTTTGCCAGCTCTCACCCCTTCACCATTTCCCTCTCATATTTTGGAGTATTCCTCCTCTGAGTTTGTTTTCGCCTCTTATACCTCCATAGGCTGGATCCTATGTAGTTTTCCATTTGACACTTAAAAATCAAGTGTGCACCTGATTTTTTTCCTAGAGCAGAATATTTCCAGGTGGATTAACCATCTTTGTATAGTCCCTCTATGAAACATGAATTTTGCCTTAATTACTGTCGTGCTGATCACGTATCTCTTTATCATGCTAACATATGAAGGTCAGTTTGCTTTTTATTCTTTGTTACAGAGTTGTACCCATTTGTAGTTGCTCCTAGATGATGCTGGATGCACAATGTTTTGTGACTTTAAATTGGCTTTGCAGTATCCCAAAAGGCTGGACAATATATAATGAGCATTTTAGAGTATGACAGTGATTTAAAGTGGATGTTGAGCCTGAGCAAAGATACCCTCTGGCAAGCAGGATGAGCTCTTGTCCAGGTAGCTCTGTAATGTCTTGCCACCAATGCCCAGCTGCGATTCTTCAGAAGAAACAGTGGCATCCCATGTAACTTCAGCACTCATTTCTGTAACCTATTTCCCATTTTTCAGCACTGGATTACTCTAAAATTACCACTGTGCTTGTGAAGATGATTTTTTTTTTTTCTACTCAAATCCCTGTATTTTGTCCTCCCACCTCACAACTGACATTCTCTTTGAAAATCAAAATTTAACACTCAGACTAATCTTCCGCACTCTTGCTTTTGTTTCTTTTTCTGTCATCTTTTCCGCTCTTCCTCCTAAGAACAGGTCTGAAGATGGACACATTTTTCCTTTTTCTAAATAACTGCTGTATTTTAATTTCTTACTGATCTGCTCTAATCTTCCAACAGTTCATCACATCTCTTTTCTCATGCAGTGTTTTCATTGTGAGATAAAAGCAAAATGCAAATCAGTGTTTATCAGCTTTTCAAAATCATATTTCTAACCTCACCTGTTTCTTAATCACTTGCTTCTAATTATGCAACTTTTTCTTGTCCTCTTAATGGCAAATTAAAACTGCTACTAACTCTGCCCAATTAAATAAATTACTTTTCCTTAAACTCTGGTTGCAAACCAGCAAAGAATGGCTTTCTTTTCACAAATGGCAGTGTATTCCTTTACAAAAAACACATCTGTTTTATCTACATTATGGAGGACCTAATTTATTTTTCTTGATCATTCTGCTATCTCTTACATATATATGTATATGTCCAGTTTATATTTATGTTAGGGCTTTGAGCTCCCACATCCACCTGTCACGATGGCTTTATTAGAGATGAAATAATTTTCTGTCTTGTCTTCATTACACTAAATGTAAACTTAATTTTGAATTACTGGTTTTAGTTAATGATATCATGGAGTCAGAAGAGACACAATTCTGTACAGGAATGTGAATCGTGATCACATCTGATCTCTAAATTGTAAATAATTTTTTATGCACTGCATTTATTTATTCATCAGTGAATGTATCCAGTAGGTTTGCTAATTATGTGTTTTCAAAATGGTACTCTACATTTTGGTTAAGGTATCCATGTACGATATCAACTCCTGACACATAATCAGCAGCTGGTATTACTTTATTGTGTATGGCAAACATGAGTCTAAATTATTTTTAGCATTATCATTTTTGTTCACATAGGTCAATGGCACTCAACATGTTCAGAAGTAATAGTTCAAAATATCAGTATGGTGCCATCATGCTATAACCACAAGATGTCCAAACCAGTTGCTTTTGGATTCTAAAATTTCATGCAAACGCTTTATGTCTGCAGAAGCTTTAACAAAAAGCAGTTTTACTGTCTCGTTTTAAAACACTGCTATTGAAATTGAGGCCTTAAGCATTTGTATTCTTAAAGACCTATTTGTATTAATCCTTTAAAAGTATGAGAATATTTCAGTTTTGTTTTGAGTGTCTCTTGCTAATATCAGACTCAAAAACCACTTTATGCATCTGTCAGTTCTACAGAGATAGCTTCATTATCATTATAATACTAGCTGTCGACAGTACACTGTATGAGACCAGCTTTATGTTGGCAAATTATTCCAGTCTTTTCACATAACTAGATGACAAATCCCAAATTATGGTGGGTTGATTTTATAATTTGTCCTTCCTCAGGCGTGTTATTGCCTACATGCACTGTGGGGAGCAATCCTGCATTGGCAGGGAGATCGAGCATTGACTTCTTATAGGTCTTTAACTCCTGTGTATGTATTGAGTTGCTACGGAAATGGAATGTGGTCACTGAGAGGAAAGGAAATCCAAACCTGGGACCAAAGTTATATATGACTTAGAAGTAAGTAATATTTGTGCACTAGTACTTTTCTGTATTTTCTTCAGATGCATGTTATTTTTCAGAATGTGTGGAATTAGGGAAAAGGATGCTTTTTATTGTGCTTTTTCTTTTATGCTCTACCGCCAGCCCTCAAAGACTGCAGTCGATAAGGGGCAATGGGAATTCTATAACTGTCATTAACTGAAGTGTTTATTAATTCTCAATTAGAGTGCTAATCAGTCTTACCTGTGCAAACGCATTGAAAGGAATGGAATGATCCAGGTGTCATCAAAGGTATATGACTAATCTGAGATCACAAATGTTTCTTTGCAGGAGTAACTGGGCAACCATTGGAAATCCTTTGCAAGATTTAATCCATATTAACTTTAACACCAAGTGTGAGTTGACTGCTAAGACTATGGATACTGCTATAGTCATTTGGGTATAATTTTTAGAGTTCACTGTGGAAGAATTTTTTTCTTAAGATTCAAGATGCTTTATGTTTAGAAGAACAAGATGATGCCATCTTCAGGATGATATAAGAAAACACTATTTGCCTTTGCATCTACGAAAGAACAGAGAGAAAAGTAAGTAGTTATCAATAGAACGTGAAAGATTGCATATGTGATGGTTGTTAGAGAACCATGGCAGCACACAGGACCACACAAAGTCTACTGCACAGTTCCTTATTGTGAAGATATATGTTTTGGTTGCACAACATTATTTGGTAACTGTTTCACGTTAGTGGTGGGAGCTATCTTTTGCTGCTATCAGTGGAGAAAGCCCTTTTGTCCTTAAACATTCAAATATACTAGTCTTCTAAATAATGAGAAGGAAGTTGTACTTCTAATGAGTATGCACTATGACTTAGATTGTATTTCACACAAAGGAACAATAATTTCTGTAGGTAGGAAAAACATAGACTCTTTTATCAGTGATCACAAAAGAAAGAGAACCAAAGAAATAACTTTTCTAAGAAATAATTTTGCTTTTTCAAATGCTTAAAGTCCGAATTAAAATAATTAAAATGTGACCATATTATTTCTTAGACTGCACTTACTTTCTTCTGGCAACAGCCTTATGCATGTGTTTTATTGACATTAAAATAATTTAATTTGTGCTGTATAGCTTTGAAAGTCAAGTCACAGGCAATGTTATAAGCTGACCAATGTCACTTGTTGCATTTAAACATTGGAGTTAAGTCAAATCATAACATAGGATGATGTCTTTTGTATTAATCTGAAACAAACAAGAAAGCTTCCTAAACCACAGAAGCAACCAGAAAAGAAACAAAAACAAAAACAAACAAACAAAAAAACCTATAAGATTTGAAACCCATTCCTAAAGGAACTCCCTGTAGTGCTGCAAAAGTTGACAATTCAAATTTTCTTTCCCCTTACCAATTTTTAGAATTATATCATGGGAATGCTTTTTTTTTTTTTTTTTTTTTTTTTCCTAACATATTTTCAGATGGGAAGAAAACAAATAGAGAGCTGTTAATCAGTAATCTTGTAAATCAGATAAGGCATTTAAAGGATGAACTTTGTACACAAATTGTGCCTGCTAATACCAGTCAGGTTCTGTACTTCTAACGTCCATGATAATACAATACAATCTGACAATGGAATTGGTGAAGGAGGCTTATAACTGATGGAGCAGACCATAATACATGAAATGTTCCATAGTCTAAATTTTCTTCTCTCCCTTCCTTTTCTTTAACCTTCTGCCTCAAATCTCTCTTGCCTCATTTTTATTCTGGAATCATCAGAAATGACATAGCCTGAGTAAACCTGGACAGACTCACCCAAAGATCTGCTTACAAAATAAGCAATACAAAAACCCTTCTCTCTTATGCAGCTTGAAGTGATATACAAAATCTGTGGTTGTATAACTTAATTAATAAATAAACCAATTTGTTTAGCCCCCTATCTGTGAAAGTACAAATTCACACATACAAAAAATAATTTGACATTTTGGCTGAATGCTACACCATCACTCACAGTCCATGTAATCCAGATTTTAACTTGCCTCTGGATGGTAGTTTTCAGTATTTTGCTTTCAGACTTCTGGTAGTCTCGTTTTTCTGTGTATAGAGTGCTTAGCTTTTCCTCTCCGTAAATTACCTATATCTGATATTAGTTCCGTGGGTTTACTTCATTACAGCTTATAATTTGATCCAAAGTCACCTGCTGAAAAGAACTGACTGAATTTCTGCAGGAATACATGCACGCTTCTAGTCACTTACTCTTTGATGAATTACAATAAACATGCACCTCTTTGTTGCTGTGACAAAAAGGGCAGTGTGCTATAAGAGATCTTTTTTTTGTGTGATCGGTAATATGAATCTGATACTTTTCTTTGCTGATGTTTGTTCCTATTCTCTCCTCTATAAGCATGTTTATCGAGGTCTGCTGAAAGCCCAGAAGCCCATAGGTCAGAGAACAGCATTTTGATGGATTATGGGATTGTAACTGTCCCTGCCAGCTGACAGCTTTTATTGGCTGGGAGGATGAGCCTGTAAACCTTTATATAATTATTGTATTAAAGCCACTGTGCCTCTGTGTTGCTGGCGCTTGTTCAGGGATCAATGTGAAGATAATTTCAAAAATGAATAGTAAGTATTGATCGTCCCTTGGTGGAGCCTTATCAGTGGCTGAGGCAGACTACTGTAGATTATAACTTCAATGTCATTTATGATGATATGATACGTATTGCAGAGTAGCAATTTAAACAAAGGGCTGATTTAATTCACAATGGATTTTTGCAGTGTGATGGGTAATAAATCACAATCTGTGTAATTTTTAGAAATGAACACATGTTGGCAGTAGTTCAGGGCAGTTCCTGGGAGATCTGGAAATGACCAGGGAGGGCAAATATCAGCAGTGAACCCCTCCTGAATGATTGGCCCTTACTTGGTTCTGACATTCAGATGACCTTGGGGCCTCTGCTGGCAGCTGCTGGTTAATTTTCTTCACTGAGGACACAGTTTAACTTTCTATCTGTCTGCCAATTACCTGACATTTTCAACTTATCACCTTCTATTTTTTAAATTATTGGAGGCACATCCACATTTTGACACTTTTTTAGGCAAGTATTCGTTTTTTGCCTGCTGCTGAGACATCTCTGCCAACTCACTGTAATATCCCTTTTACTCAAGAAATTAATAGCTCACCTAACTCTGGGGCGCAAAAGCATAGACATAGTAAAAATTACAAAGCTTCCTTTCAATTTAGGAAGACAAAGTCTGTGTATATAGAAACCCAATGGTACCTGAATAGTCCTGAAAACCAAGGTCACTACTGAAACGTACACATGGCAATTGACAAAACATACTTTGAGTGTAGAATATATTGTAGTGTTCTTTTCTTGTGTTTTGTGGGTTTTTTAAATTATTATTATATTTTTTATTATTATATTTTTCATTTTTATTTTTTGGTGTTGATGCTTGTTTTCTTGCAAGAATTTTTCTGTTTAATGGTTCATAAATACCTCGTCTGAAGTAACTCTGAAGTAATGTGAGGGGAATAGTTTCATTCCTGGAACGAACTGAGTTGTCATAAAGATCTCCGGCTTAACTCTTACAGGATTTAGATATCTTGTTAAACATTTTTTTTCAGGCTCTCATAGGCTTGAGTATGACTCTAACCAAGATGTGTTCCTAATAAGGTGTGAATTTCCAAAGTGAAGCAAATTAATTTTACTTAATCTGAGCCTCGTGGCTTTTGTTTTAATTCAAGCTATTGTTTCCATCCAGAATGTAATGTTGTTTAATTTTTGTGAATTTAATGCTATGTATTTTGTTTTATACTTTTATTTATAACTTTCTAATTCAGTTTTTTTGCTGAAGTCCTGAAAAAATAGATATAAAAAAAACCAAAAGGGATAGGAGATTCAGTCACAACATATCTCAATACTCAGAACTAATAAATTTTAGTCATTTATTAATGTGATTAATTAGATTAATATTAAATATTAACTCCTTTAAAAGCTTCAAAAATTTGAAGAAAAGTGCAAGGAAATTGCATGCGTTAAACACACTGAGATTTGGATGTCATGGGAAGAATTAGGGGATAAAATGCAGTTATTGTGATATGGAGCCTTCTTTGGGACAGCATTGTTTAACAGACATAAAGCATGTACAAGAGCAACTCTGAAAGCAATGCCTCCTATTTTATCAGGTTGACCCATGACATCAGAGGTGGATATTGATGATACAGCAATAGAATTTGAACTTTCTCACCACTGTGTGGCAGATAGCAGCAGAGGGGCAGTCTGACAAAATGGCATCTGATATAGAAATGGATATGAAGCAAATGTGTGCCATTGAATTCCTCCATGCAGAAAAAAATGGCACCCATTAACATTTGTCTGTGCTTGCTGAACATTTCTGGAGGCCAACCAGTGGATATGGACACAGTAAGGCAGTGGGCGGTGTGTTTCAGCAGTGGCGATAGTGATACAATTAAGTCTTGTTAATGTAAGCTGGCCCTGAGAGCCTGCTTAAGTACTTTCCTTAGGAAAAAAAAAAGTACTAAATCGCTGATAATGTTTAAAATCAAATCTGGTCTGTACAAGGTTATTAAACAGAATTACTGTAAATGAGTGCAATGGAAGTGTGTGTGGTTGTTTTTGGAACACTCTCATTGTGTGGTTATCAACATTAAAAATGTTTGCTGGGCTTTATTTGTATGTGAAGTTTCATACACCTCAGAGGGTCCGGCATGCCTTGTGCCAGAGAAAAAAATATAACTTTTTCATTAGCAAAGTGATTAATATTAGAGTATGGAGAACTCACAGTAAAGAAGCTACAATTTCCTAAAGAAACTGGGTAATTTTTAGTTCATCTTCCTTTGCAAAATTTTGTCCTTTGTCTTCTGAAGGCTAAATACTGCCTGGGACAGAGGAGAGTCAAGGTTCAGGGCATTTTGCTGAACTAGATCTATTCTAAATTGTTCTCTACAGGGAAAGTGAATGGTTACAGATATCCTTTAAATAAAATATTAAATTGATCATTCTGTAGGATCTTACAAATCTGTATAGATGCAGGGTAACAGCTGTCATAGCCAGAGACTATATGTGAGAGTCTGAGGATGTTATATTTGGACTGGACTTGCACTTACACACAATGTTCAAGGAGAAAAAAGATTTTTCAGTAGCCTGCAAGTCTTTAAAGATGCCTCTGCCATTATCAGTAATCAGTACTGGAATGCAAAAAAAATAGCTAGTCTGTGTTCAGAGGGAAGCACTTGTCACTGGAGGCCCAATATCTGCACTTATTTTGATGAGTCAGTTTTGGATTAGCTCTAATCTCATTATGTGAACTGAATTAGCAGCTCATGACCACTAAACTTAGTTTGAGTCACATCTGAATGGAATCCCTCCATTTATTTCTTGAAACCATACCTCACTGCAAACCAAAGCATGATAACTGGTAAAGGACAGGAGATTATCTTCAGAAAGGCACTGCCAAACTTAAACAGTAATGTAGATCCACTCAGTGCCCTCCTAATCCATAGCCACCCCTCATTACATTACAACACTATCATGGACTATGCTCACAATAATGTACAGAACATAGGTTTACCAGTCTTTGAGAATAAATGTGATCTTTCCACATTTTCATTTCACCTCCCTGGTATAAAAAACAATGAACATTTTCCTCAAAATTCATGGGTAGAAAGGCCAGTGATTTAAAAATCCATAGTATTCATTCATTTTGAAAATTCTGTATAACCTAATGATTCAGTCTTCTGAAGAAAGAAGAGTCTGCTTATATTTGTTAAAAGAGACATCTTTAACTAATTTTAACATAAAGTCATCATTTTACTTGTAAAATCTGAGAGCATTCATTCCAAGATTTAAATGGGCATCATTTCTGAAAGAAGTTTAGGGTTACATAAAAAAGTAGTTTGAATCTCTATTTGGAGTGCAACACCCAAGTTAGCTGTAAACATGCAATGGCAAGTGGTGTTTCTTACAGAATGTTTTTTAAACATTTATGTTAAATGCCTGTTGACCTTTAACTACAACATTGGGAATTCACCATGCAAGTTATTACATAAGTTAATGATGCCTTAAATTGGGAGATTTTAGAAGATTCTACTGTTTTTGACAATACAGTAGCAAGCTGTTAAGTGTGTAATTCTTCAGAGTGTTTTTGTTTTTGTTGTTTTTTTTTTTAATTGGGCTTTTAAACACCATAGCAATCTAAGATGACTCCACTACTTTGAAAATACTGATAATTTATTAACTAATATTGACTGAATCTGTGGAAAGGGTCAAATTTATGAAGTACTGTACCTTTCATCCTTTTTGTAGAATTCCAATGAGAAGTACATGAAGAATATTTTTTATATTTGGATGAATAAGTGAGTTCCTAACATGTAATACTTATGTAGACCTTTTTTATTTGAGCATTAGTTTGTCTGTATGTTTGTTTGTTTGTTCATTTAAATTCAGCAAAATGGGAATATAGAAGTTAGATTTTGATAATCTAGGAGGAAGATAGACCAGAAAGACATCTAATTCTGCTACTTTGTCCTCTGTGCTGCCTCTGTAGGCTTAGTCAAGCCTTTAATTATTTTCCATTTTATTTAAACCACATTTTCTTTGTACTCATGTTTTTTGATGTGGCAGCTAGTTCTCCTAGTTATTCTTGGTGATCAAGAATAGTGCTGTGAAGGTATTGAATGTGAGTCAATGTGATTTGGTGTTTGGTGTGTAGATTCCTGTATAGTGAATGAGAAGAGAAAGTGTAAAGGAACTCAATTTTTTTAACTTTTATTTTTGAAAGTGGCAGGTGCTAAGTATTTGATACTTTCACAGCAGCTAGTATATGAATGTACGTTTTTCATACCTTATTTATTTATTTATTTATTTATTTGTGTGTGTGTGTGTGTGTGTGTGTGTGTGTGTGCGCGTGTGTGTGAACAGCAGCTATTTTCTCATGTTCTCATCATCTTCAAATTAACTGAATTAGCTTCTGGGTAGTGCCTCTAACAAAACAATGATCATATCAAATTCAAGAGATTTGAATAGAGCAACTCAACAATGCTCTCTTCAGGCTTTTTTCTTTTATACCTGTCTTTTTCAGAGGAAAAAAACAAAACAACTACAAGCTTGGAAGTTTAAAGGTAGTTTGTAACAGTTTAAATCTTGAATGAAGATCTTACTGCGCTTAGAACTATATATCCTGATGCCAGAGTGTGAATAAACTAATTGTAGTTTAAACAGTGTGCTTTATAAAGAATTAGCCTTCTTTGTGTAAATAGAGCTGTGATTTATTAATAATCTCAGTCATTATTTGCAGCAGAATAAGTTTAGTACAAAACCATCACTATTAACATCAACAGTGAAATTACAATGTAATCAGCGTAGGATGTGGAGCTCATGAGCACTAAAACAAGTCCACTTAAAATAATCAGTCAGGGTTCAATTCATAAAGCAATATAAGGTACCTTTCTCTTTGCAGTGTACTTTTCTCACTTGCACAATTGGTCAAGCAGAGGGGAAACTAGATTTTTTGTGTGTAGCTCTGTGATAGCTCTTCTGAAGCATGGAATGGAGCAGAATTTGGAGTAATATTTATTTTTCTGTAACCTCATAATCTAAAGAGTGCAATGCACAAGCATTTTGCAAGTTTATCTGGTTGTATTTTCAAACTTTCCATCACTGAATGTGTTATTTTCATTTATGCTTTGGGACATGCTTTATTACTCTCTGCCATAGAAATGCCAATCTAGCCATTAGGGGATAGTGAGGGAATACAGACTTCCTAATTTCAGCATATGCATTGCCAGATTTATGTGTGAAAATTAGAGCAATACCACTCTCACATCTTTTCAGTCTCAAGAGCCAACAGCCCATCCCTATCCTTCCGTAGGTAGAGCTCACACCTATCCTCAATTTTCTTTCAGTGACAGTCTTTACTTCCTATCCTTACCTTCTTCCTAACGGCACTGGGCAGTGCTAATGTAACCATCACAACCTCTCTAAAATTCATTCTAAACAGAGCTTTTGACAGTGATTATAACAGAAAAAAAGCAAATCTGATGCACATTCAGAACAAGATGAAATTGTTATGTTAAAAGTACATCTGGCATGTTTTACCTTAATGACCCTCCATATCTGAAATCTTACATTTTTCTTGCATTCTCTGCAGTTGCTCTGATTACACTTTTTTTTTTTTCCCTATACTGTATACCAACATATGCCAACAAAATTGTAATAATTGAAGGTATTTTGAGGGGCAAATTTAGGATTTATTAGAGGCACAAAAATACAAGCAATGAATAAATAAGATCTTAAATTGTGAAGTACACCACGTTTGCACACTTCTGTTCTAAATAAAAATTCGAACTTGGTTGATCTCACAAACTTCTTCTCTCCTTGGGCCTGAAAGAAATCAGGAAAGTCTCCTGTGTAATATATTTGCTGGTCAATGTCAAATTCTTTTAATTTTGTCCATAGTGTCTGGTATGGTGCCATGTTTAGGATTTAGGATGAGAATAATGTTGATAATACACTGATGCTTTAGTTGCTTAGTTGCTACAGGTCAGTGCTGCATGGAGCCAAGGATTTTTTGGTTCATCTCACTGCTCTGCCAGAGAGGAACTGGGAGTGTAGAAGGAGCTAGAAGGTGACACTGTCCAGACAGCTAGCCAAAACTGGCCAAAGGGACATTCCACACCATGTAATATCATGTGAAAAAATATAAAATTCTGGGGAGTTGCACGGGGGTATACCATTACTCAGGAATATGCTGGGCATCAGTCAACTGATGATGAACAGCTGTGCTGTGAATCACTTGTTTTGTGTGTTCTTTTCCCCCTTTTCTTTCCTATGAAACTGCCCTAATCTCAACCCACAGGATTTACTTTTTTTTCCTCCCCCCAGTTTTCTCTTCCATCCCAGTGGGGGAGAGTGAGTGAGCAGCTGCATGGTGCTGAGCTGCCTGCGAGCTTAAACCATGACAGCCTCGAAGTCAAAACTATTTAGGAAGGCATCACAATTTTAAATTTGGGACTCGATCTTTACTATTTCTTTCAGACGACTCATGACTGGAAAAAATAATGATCTTAAACATGGAGGAAAAAATGGAATTTCGTTGTGCTATATATGGCAAGACATTAAAAACAGTTTTATTTAGCAGTGATTTTGCAATACTTTCTGTATCAGTAGAGGACAGTACAGGGTGCACAATATGAAAAGTGATTTGGTCACTTCTGCTTTTGTTGCCCTTTTCACCTATTTTAGCTTATTTCTTGCTTACTTCTAAGAGTATAGCTTTAGTTCTTTTGCTTTCTTTCTTGCTGTTTCAAGAAAGGAATGGAAATAATTTCAATGGTGGTACTTTTTAATCTCAAGATAATGTGAATGAATGTTTATATCAGTCTATAGAAAATCACTTTTTCATGCTTTTTTCCTTGTTTAGCCTTCAAATGCAGTATTTATCAGTCTGCAGAGCAAAACTATGTGCATGCCATATCATTACTAGCTCAGGGGGAATCATTCGAACCAATGTAATTTACTCAATATTGGTCAGTTTGACTCCTGACCCTAGTCCCCTGACGGTGTATCCTTGGCAACCCTTGATGTGTGTTAAGTCAGGATGTGCTTATTGGTCTCATCTGTGACAGCTTGCTAAAGGCTGCTTAACATAGCTCTGTCTCTTCAAAAGAAAATTAAAAATCCAATAAAATACTGTATTCTGATCAGAACGGCATTTGTATGAGCAGAGGAACAGTAAATTTTGCTTTCAGCTGTGAAAATCTGAGTTCCCATTTCAAAACATGGAAAAAGGTTTTAGAATTAAGTTTTAGAGGGAAAAAAAATGTTTTGGGACAATAATGAGAAGAAAGGTAGTATATAGATTATCCAAGCACAAGTCTGTGTGAGACATTTGAGAAGTTTCATATTCCATTCTCATTCACGCATTTCAATGGTGGAATGTGAGAATCATTCTCCAGTTTATAAAAACTGTTGCCAAGTCATTTAGAGTATATTTGTCTAAGTAAGGTACTTTGCACATTGATCTACAGAAAAGTCCCTAGGATTGTTTTACCAGTTTTGTACTAATTGTGAAAAGAAGTAGTCAAGTTTGACCTGGAAACTGATGATTTTCCATATATGATACAGAGCTGATAGAAAGCAAGCAAAGAACACTGTTTGGCATTTCTGGAAGAAGGGGACTACAATCATGCGTACCCCTATATAGTGCCCAGTGGCTGATATGATCCAATTATCTACAGCTAATGAACAAAAATTTTAAATCTGCAATAATCTTTGTGTGACAAGACTGTTTCAAATTTGTAGTGTTGGAAATTATACTATGGCTTATGGTCTGTGTAATTCTGAATCAAGCACACTGTGTCTAGGCCAAAGGATCCACCTGCTAACCCAGTGCTCTGTTCTGCATCTGCATGCACCAGCACAGAGAACATGAAGGAGGATGTGGTTTTAGGCACTGATCATCAGCTACAACAGCAGCAAAACAAACACAAACAAAAACTTAAATAAGAGGTGGATTATGTGGTTTGTCAGAAGAAATATATAGATATAATTTTAATATCTTTTTGACTTTTTTTGGAAGTGTTCATCTTGGAAACAACCTCTTCCAACACCAGACATTTATTGTAGGCTCTTTCATTGAAAGGACACAAGCAAATTATTTTACTGGATATATTATTTAAGTCCTGATTATGCAGCAGTTGTTACCACTTTGAAATCAAGGATTCCATGGAATATGGTTGAAAAGGCTGTGTAAATTCAGACTGCTACAAATTTTCTTGCATTGAGTATATATTTCTTGAATTTTTAGAATACTTGATTAAATTATGTTTTATTAGATATTGATTTTGTATGGATGTCACTCTGAAAGTAAGGCCTCCTATTTATTCCCATAGAAACTGCAACAAATACAAAGAGTGCAATAACACTATCTGATAGAGCAAATTCTCAGCTTCAAAACATTATTTTTCAACATGCTCACCACCATTAGCTACGCATTTTTGCCAGTGATGAATGAAAGCCTGCGTGCTGTGCTTGTAAAAATCTGTACCAGCAGAGGTAGAACACTACTGCTGTCACTACTGCTGAATCACACCACCCACCACATCCCTGTACGCACATTCCGTCTGGTCTTCAAAAATGTTCAGCAAGCACAGACGAATGTCGATGGGTGCCATTTTTTCTGCATGAAGGAATTCAATGACACACATTTGCTTCATATCCATTTCTATATCAGATGCCATTTTGTCAGACTGCCCCTCTGCCTCCATTTGTCACATGGCACAAAATGTAACAGAGGGTTCAACCCCTACTGTCATAGCACCAACATCCACCTTTGACAATGTGGGCCCGCATAATAAAATAGAAGCCATTAGTTTCAGAGCAGCCCTCATATTTTCATTCTAAATCAGAAAATTGAGAGAAGTACAGAAGGAAAATTGTTTTCTAAGGAGATGTAACAAAGTGCTTTCAAGTTCAAGCTATTTAAACCAACACTCAGGAAAGCAGAAGTAACTTTAATGGCTTATTTGTCACCTTTGAGCATTATGAGTTGAGGTTGCTGTTTGCTTCAAGTGCCTCTTGTCTTGTTCATTAAGCATCATCCAGTACTTCAGAACTTACTACAGAGAAGTAATGATTCTCCACAGTCTTCAGACAGGGTACACAGCACTAATGTATTCCTAGAATGCAGTCTGGCTATTAACTAAAGCAACAATCCTGTGCAAATATTTGCATGAGATTGTACATTAAAACTGGCTGTGCTAATGTAGAGGTGAATTTTATCTAGGTGCACATAATTAGGTTACAGTCTTGGATTTTTTGTTTATATAAAGCAAAGGTGTTGTTACATCCCTTTGAAATCTCTGTATGCCAGTAAGCTAAGAGGCCACTTAGAATGTGATTTTTTTTTTTTTTTTTCCAGGATAATGGCACACGTTCATTAAAAAGATCTAGAATCAATTTATGTTCAAGCAGTACTAGGTGCATTAGAAGAAGGAGTCCCATCTGAACTAAGATTTGAGGAAAGGACCAGATTTCTTTATGGACCACATATGTATTTCAACAGTAGTTGCAAGTCTTACTTACCTGGCCAGAAAAAAAACAGATTTATGACTGCTTTACAAGCAAATGCTGAATCAGACCCTCAATCAGGCCCTGAATATGTAATGCATCACTGGCTCTCAATTTCGTCAACTGACACCATCTGGAATGCTGTATTTACTGCGGCGCTTCAATGTCAAGCTAATGGTTGATTTGGGTGGTAGACACTAATTTTGCTCTTCTCAAAAATATTGAACATCTTAGTTATAGCTCCTGGCTGGAAACACTATAGGAGCTTCATGTTAATTACTTTCCAAAAATTTTGTTTTACATGTTGTTTGTACTATCTAAGGTCATTCCTCTTTGTATGGCTTGCGATGTATCTTTGGAAGCATATGCTTGTAACAAGTATCTGGAATAATTGACTAGCTTAGATATTTAAATAGAAGTGTATTTCTTAAAAAAAAAAAAAAAAAAAAAAAGACACCAGTACTATTTAGTAAGCAATTACCATGTGCGGGGAAACAAAAAACTATTCATATCTCAGTTTTATAATACCGGCCCAAGTATCATAATGTTCTGATATCATAAATCATAAAGTCCTGATGTTATATTTACTATCAGTAGAGAAGCAAAAAGGCAGTATATAGGGGTGAAATGTAGAACTGGTATGTAGATGCTACGAGTGTATAATGATACGTGATATGTGTGCATATAAAATATACAGAAATTAATAGGAACCAGTCAGAACTGCTCTGAAATTTTAGTTTTCTGATAATAATGCAATTTTACTAGTTTAATTGCTGAGAAATTTTAGCATTACAGACTGAGGCTGTTTTCTTCTAGCCAGTCTTGAATTATTTTACCTGTTTTTTTTTCCTAATACAACATAAGCAACCTTCTTAGAAATTACCACTTTATTTATGTATAAGCATATGGTTAATGTTGTTAGCAGGCTGGTGTTTGTTCAGTAACCACAGCTATAAGTGTTGCATGACGTAAAATGGCTAAAGTAAATCTAGTCACCACTAAAATGAGTTTAAGTGCCTGAATCTGTTACTCCAAATATTTAAGACAAAACAATGTACATATTGAGATCCCATCTGATACACATTTCATTTTGCTGAAGTCCATGACTAAGTCCAACTGACGGTGGAATTTCTCCATTGACCTTAGCAGAATCAGGACCTTGTTCAGGAAATCTTACACTAGCTACTGGAAGTACAGGCCAAAGCTGTGAAAAACTGAGGCAGATATAAGTAGGCCATGTCTCCAGTCATAATGGCCTTATGTCTGTCAGTTCATTTATTAATTAACGAATAGTTAATTATGTTTTACCCCAAACCCAATAAATAATTTACACCCACAGGAATAAAAAAACAATTGATATGTTCTAAGATATATTGTAAGTTGGAAGCAGCACAGTTAAGATGTTACAGATGCAGTTTTTTACTGCAAATAAAGGCAAAAATTGTAACTGTTCCATTAAAGAAACCAGGCAGCAATGCATGGCATTGGGTTACGTATTTTAGTTGTAGTCTGCAATAGCTTATTCAACTTTATTTCCCATTCTTGAATCTCTGAGTATTGGAGAACTGCACGTTACAAACAAAGAATGAATGCACACTCACATCATATGAGTATTTCTTGGTACATTCTTTGCTGATTTCTTCCAAATTAAGCTTCAGCTCTGCTACAGGCAAACCAAACAATAAAAGGGAGTTCACGACAGTAGTAAATAGTCTTTTTGTTCCACTTTTCGTATTAGACACAGGATGAAAACAGGTAATTGATTACTTATTTTCAGTATTATTCTAGGATGATACCCAGTGTTGACTACTCTGGATCTGAAGAGTGACCATCACAAGAAAGTTTTTGACTGTTTTCTACAATATATGTGAGAGTACAACTCCCACCCCCACTCCACCTATTTTTGTTGTGGTATATGCTGAGGAGGGAGAGAACACTGAGCCAAACAGGGGATTTTAGGTAAAAATATAACATATGAGCAGGGATAAGCATTGTGCATCATTTTGTAAAAAGTAAATGACAGCGCGCAGTTATGTATGTGAAGGTGTGTCTGACTGAATTTACATGAAAATAAAGAGTGCTTTTAGCAAGTCCAACTTGTCTGAGAAGATTGAACTAGTGAGATTACCCTTTCATCAACACATACACACTTTCTCTGTCTCACATACAGACACACATACAAAAACAAAGTTGTAATGAGTGGGTACTTTATCAAGGCCTCTCTCCATCCTTCATTAAATGACAGAAAATTGCTCTTTGCTGAGTTTGTCAATGCAGCCTTCCCTCCCAGAAGCCCATTTGTTTCACATGCTAGCACAGAATATTGCAAGAATTTGCAGATTTTAAATGACAAATGTGTCGAAGTTTGCCTGGTTCTGAATAATTCTTTTCATAGACTGACTACAAGGTACAGTTACTCCCATATCTGGGCTGGAATTTTTATTTTAATTATGTCTTCCTACTTCCGTAATAAAACAGTACTGGACTGTGATCTTCTCCTGTTTGACAACGTCCCTAAAGGACTCTTTAACTCCAAAAGCCTTTTCTCTGAACCTTATGTGATAGATGTAGCAATTCAAAACTAAAAGCAGGAACAAAACGATGAATGCATTCCTTTACTGCATCCCCTCTATTCTTTATTGAATTTGTCATTTTATTAATTGCATTTACATGTAGTGGAGATGAAAGGATGTTTTTTGTGAGATAAAAACTTAAGTGTTTGACACCATGAATGGAAAACAGCTCTTTCTAGCACCTTTCAGGACAGAAGGCACTTACAAATAGCAGCCACTGTGTTGCTTTGTTAGAGTAACACTTTGATGTGTAGGATTATAATCAATGTAAATTATTGAGTTTTGCTACAGTTCTGTGTTGAAGGTATAATGTGTTACTTTGCGCTGGCATTATTTATTCATACCAAGAAATTAGCTACATAACTTTTTTTTCCCTGAAATTCTATTTTAAAGGTAAATTTGTAAATATAAATTTAAGAACATTTGTGTGCAAGTTATATCTAGATTTCTAGGTTTCAATAAACACATGCCAGGTCTCATTGATGCATTTATAGAGGCTATGAATTTCAATCCAAACAAATGGAGAAGAGTTTTAGGACAGAGCCTGCAGCACGGCGTGTCCTTTAATTGCCATTTACATAGCAGAAGAATCATTAATTTCTAATTCACCTATTATTCACTCTCCTTAGTATGCTGTGTCAGTGTCAGTTTTGGGGCAGTGGAATAACTGTGGCTCTGCAGTGCCTTTGCAACCTACTCTTGTGCGCATGTTTCTCCTTTTCTTCTCTTAATGCATTTTTGTCCTTAGTAGAATGCTACTTCAACACAGGCAGTTATGGGCTCTTGTTTGGATATGATTTATGGTGCTACATTAACCCTTCATTGACCTAGAAATGCCCTAATATTAAAACAGTTTGACACACAGAAAATCAAAAGCCCTTTTATTGGAAGTGCTATTGTCCGCATCATAAGTTTCCCCAATACGATGCCACTGTTGCGCCATCAATTTCCTACTGCTATTGAACACTGTATTGAAAAACTAATGGACAGAATCCTTTGTCATTTCTGTCCCAGTGACCAGCAAATAGCTCAGTGAAAGTCTTCCCCTTCGCATCACTTCAGGCATTTTCAAGTGACGCATCTAAGACAGTAGCTTTGCATTTTATTAAAGGCAAGACTGGGCCATATCCTGCTCCACATAACATCAGCCAGCTCCCACTAATTTTGGCAGTGCCTTTGTGGGACACAGGATAGAGTCCTTTTCTTACAGTCCTATGATTCTGTATTTCTATTTGTTTAAAAGGAAAATAGTTTATGGTAGAATTTCTTGAGTTTAAGCAGTTGATAGAGTTATGTATAAATTCAAACAGATGCAGCTATTATAAAGGCTTAATAATTTACAAATGAAATAATTGTCTGGGATAGTAACTTACATCTTTCTGTAGAATTTTTTAATGAATGTTTTCCATTTAAGCCTACAGCTTTTAGCATGTTGTTGAAAAAACTCAATTCATTTTTAATTAAGCTACTTGGTTCTGGAGTGCTTTCTCCTACTGGAAATGAATATATTTCTATTCTCAACTTATTTTGTAACTGTTGCCTCTTCTTCTTAGTTGCACACTTGGCACACTGAAGGTACAGTTTTTAAGTAAATTTAATTAAATCTACTTAAAATTTAAGTAAATTAAATTAAGTAAATTTATTACATTAAAAAAAAAAGAAAAAAAGAATATTGTCAATGATCTTTGGTTTTTGACTTTGTGACACTCACTGAAATTCCATCCCAGAGTAAGGGAAAAATTGTTGAAATCACTAGGCATTTGAATATCTGCAGTTAACCAACTTATGCACTAGAACACCTTTTTGCTGTTGGTGTTGGTGGTAGTTTTCTTTGTGTTATGCTGGTAGTAGGCTGCTCTTGCCTTTAGATCTGAATTTCTTCATCACCAGTTATTGATATACAGTTCTTTTCTGTTGAAAAGCCTGATTTTTATTTAGCTGACCTAAAATGATCATGACAGTTCTTTGGCCTTTGTTGGTACAACTGTTCTTTGCTAAGTTTGTTCTTTGCTAAGAGAGGTCTACTTACTGCATAAGCTGAGAAGATAGATCATGTAGAAAATGGACTGGTTGTACCTTGAGGCACTGGGGAAAGGTGATAGCTGGAGTCCAGAGCAAATGCTTTATCAAATGTTTTCCTATTGGTGGCTAGATGTACATCATAGCATCCCTGTGTTCACAAACCTATCACAATGCATAGTCAGATTTCAGTCTTAATCTGTTTCAACACTGTGCTCACATATCTGGACTCATAGAGCAAATACAGACTACTTGTGTATCCCAGTTTAGAGCTGTTGTCCCTTTCTGCAATGGTAACCTGGGTTATGTGGATGAAAGTCACAGTCTCCGAGCGTGCATGAGAGACAGAGGTCTGCATACACCCATTACATCTGTGTGCAGCAATGTTTCAAAAGTCCAGAATAACTGTACTGAATTGTGTGAGTAAAGTCAAGAATAGCTGTGAGAAAGGTCAAGAATCTCCTTTTTTGAGTATGTTCACTATGTCTCTACTTCATAAGAAAAAGGTTTCAAAATTGAACCTCTTTCTGATCAGAACTTTGCAGGAAGATAGCTATTCTACTTTCACGTGGGATAGATGCAAAAGAGGATGATTTCAAAATTTCTTAAAACAGAAAACAGGTGTTTGCTGTCTTTGTCAATCTGAAAATTTATTCTAGGTCATTTTCAAATTTATTATTCATAGTTATTGAGTATTCATGCATCTTTAGAATTTGCAGTTGTTTTGTAATCAAGTCGATTAAAAATTGTCCCAAGAAAGATTTTGTAAGGTAAGCAGAATCAACTGATAGGCTGTACTTATATCTGGTTGATATGATACGAAAACATCACAACTACAGAAAACAGGTAATTCAACCTTCCCTTATTATCTAAGAAGAGTTTCAAAATAATAAAACAAGCTTCTATGATATCAGTACTGTAAATCAAGATTAAAAACACTTTGCTTTGTTGAAGATTGCTTTGTAAGATACTAATGTGCATTTGTATTTTTCTGGACAATGCTGTAGGTGCTGTCTGTTCAAACAGATGAGGAAGTAGGCTGGAATCTCAAACATAAAATTTAAAATTGGTCCATGTAATATTATAAGAACTCAAGTGTAATTCTTACTGTGCAAATGGCAGCAAGGTAATTAGTAATACTAGACACTGTCACCCATGACCTTTAGGGTCACAAGGCAATGTACTTCTCCTTGTTTATTAGCTTAACACAAAGGATCATTATGATAATCCACGATTTTATAAAAATAAATATATATATATGCTTGCCAATACTGTTTTTCAGAAAAAAATATGTGATACATAACTGTTATTGTAACTAAATGATGTTTAAACGCCTGTTTAAAACAAAACAAAACAAAACAAACAAAAAAAAACCCCACAGCTTTGTGTAGTACAGCACTTAACTCTCTGTGTTTGCGTGTTAATTTCAGTCAAAATAATTATGTAGATTTTAAGATCTCTATTTAATACTAAAATATCTAATTCTTTGAAAAGTTATTTTTGTAAGTTTAATTTCTCCTTCATTTGTCTTTGAAATAGGCATATTGTTGTTGTTTTACTGTACTAAACTGCTTTGGCTGTTTCATAAGGGCTGAGTATTTCACTAAGCTCTTGCAATATTGAAAGAATCTATATTCCGAGAATTTGAAAACACGTCAGCTCACCTAAATTACATATTGATCAGGTTTAATTGCATGCCACCCATCAGTATTAGGTTTGAAAATTCATAAAAGAGAAATAATGTACTCTTTGTGGATGATTACTTCTGGGGCATTTAAATGAATTCCATCACTTAACCCTGAGCCAAGGCACATTATTGAGCCTTGCAATCTAGTGAGTCAAAGTCCAATGCACTAGAACAGTTGTTTTCTAACTATCAGAGAAAAGCAAAGAACAAACAATATAAATTTGTATAGATTTTCTTTTAGGGAAAATAGCTAAGTAAAAATGCTAAATGTAAACATGCATTTTTCAATTGTTTTATGATTATCTTTTCTTGTTTTGCTTAATAATGGTTTGATTTTTAAATTGTATCATTTTTTCATATGCCACATGTAAATTTACACTATGATTATGATTTCTAAATTTGAGAAGTATTCTTAAGAAAATTATTTTCCATGATTTATCATTTAAAATAAAATTTTGATCATATATTTTCCATCTCTTATCTTCACTTAAAAACTTAAGAGGTTGAGTTTTTTTCATATTCAATTTTTTATGGCAAGTAGTACAAGTATAGTTTTCAAGGCTGTGTTCTTAGGAAGGTCACACTGGTTGAGAAAGTTTATTATTTGTTTTCAGGATGTTCTTTACATTTAGAAATTATGCTTGCTGGTATTGGTTGTGTTTTAAAAAATTGTGCTTATGTATGTTTTTCTCTACAGAATATCAATATGGAGTAAAAAGAACCAGTTAAAGTCATTGGTTTTGCTTGGATAATAGTTTAAAAGCTACATTTTATTTAGACACTCTGAAGTAATAAATATCCGTGAGCATAATTAACTGTCTTTTATCTAGGTCTTCTTCTTAGTGATGCCTTTCTGGGGCCTTTCCTTTTAATATTAATGCTCTGTTTGGCCTTGAAAATGATTCTAAGAGTTGAGATGGTAAAAAGTGTTTTTCAGATCTTCTGGTAGGATTTTTTCCCCCCCAAGTACACATCGAATGTATTTCTAAATTAATCTCAGGATTTCATTTTTCTTTTTCAGGTTCTTTATTACATATTGGATAAGATTTTGGTTCTTCCAAATTAACAAAACCAGTTTAGCAAATGGAGAATTCTATATTTGTGTAAATGATCTTTTGATTTACAATGCTCCTTGACTTATTATACTGTTTTTATAAAATATGTCTCTGACCCTAAATGGTATAAAATTACATAACTTTAATAAGCAGACATTCTCTATTCACCCTGAAAACATGGCTGTCAGTACTTAAAGTCTTATTACTATGTATACATTATACATGCAATCTGTCATGTTACTGTGACCAGCTCACTTATTCAGTCTCTAAGAAGAAAACATGCATATATTTTTTCCTGTTGTATCTATAGGCAAATTAGTTTTCAATTAAATTGGTAGTGCAGACACACACATGCACCTATCAGTGTTTGAGTACTTAATCACCTAAATGTGTGATTGCAGATCAGAAAATGAAATCCTCTCTTGTATTTATAGTATTTTTGATCCTTGAAACAGATTGACTTCCTTCTTACATCAAGCAGAATAAGTTGTCAATGCTTAAAAGTGTTTAGGCTTAACTTATACATGCTTCTATAGTCAACAGAAAATATATTAAAAAATATTATTGTTGCTGTCATTTTTCTGGAGGAAACAACAACTGATGCTTAGATAACATACTGATGAGGAGATAAACATCCCTACCTCTCAGGCATATACTTTTATGTTTCTTTCTTAGCTGACCAAAATCATCATTACTCAAAAAAATTGGGCCTAGCATCTCAGTATCAAAAGTTTTTATCTAGTGTGGTATAATGCTATTGTTTCAAATCCTAATATGAAAGACTGATTGGTGAAGGTACTGGCTTCTTAAAGCCTAGTAGTTTGTTCTTAAAGAAGCCGTCCTTGACTAGGGAAATTTTTGTAAAATGAGCCTTTAAACAGAGGATAGTTGACCTTTGGTTTGGTAAAGTAATCCAAAGATGCTGGAAATAAAGGAACATTAAAAACTAACAAACTCATACAAAATAAACATTATTTACTTATGTATTTTCAGCTTGTGACAAATCATATTATTGTTGAAATGGAACTGGAAGATTACCAATAATTACGTTGGATGCAAGCTATTCCTTTTCCATTCATATTCAACCCTCACTAAAACCTAGCTAAGTTATGTTATAAACAGTTGCAATGTAGTATAAATTTTTACATGACCTTCAATTCCTTGTGTCTGCTTGTGAAGAACGTCACTTAGTAATACTTTATTCTGGAAAATACACACCTAAGATAAAAAGCAGACTGCTGAAATTTAATCAACAAATGATGTATCCTATTTTGCAATTAGGTCTATAAGTAGATGTAGTCAGTACATAGTGTGATAGGTACAACTTGTATGTGATTTTGTATATTTTTCATAGAAACATAGAATCACAGAATGGTTTGTGTTGGAAGGAACCTTAAAGATGATTTAGTTCCAATCCCTCTGCCCTGGACAGGGACAACACTCACCAGACCAAATTGCTCAAAGCCCAGTGCATCCTGGCTTTGAATGCCTCCAGAGATGGGACATCCACAGGTTCTCTGGGTAGCCTGTCTCAGTGCTTCATCACCTTCATAGGAAACAACTTTTCAAAAATTATTCTGTACTTAGGTCCATAAAATACAATTCAGGGTCAGAAATCAAGGCAAAATTTTCCAGAGGGAAAACTGTGCTTAGTGTCAAATCATTCATCCAACTTAATTAATCAAAACACGGGGTACTGTTTAAGCTGAAGCTTATTTTCTATTGGTTTAGAGTCTTTAGAGTCTGTGCATAGGATTTCCAGTTAAGACTGTGAAGGTGTTTTCTTTTATCATTTATATCTTTTTTTAGCTCTAATCAAATACATAACTGAAATGCAGGTATGTAGAGTTTATTAGTATTAATGCTCTAGCTGGAGTGTTTTTGGAAGCTAGTATCTTAAAATTATCTGTAATTTTTCTGTCTTTGTTCATTTTCCTTCTTTAGCAATGTCCCCGAAGTTCTCATTCGCATTGAGGTTGCAGTAGCAATCCACTTTTCTTCTGCCTGTGGACAAATCAATAGCAAATCACTTATTACTTACTGAGTACATAGGAAACAAATCTGTAGAAGTCTAGATCAAAGAATGTGCTTATGGCCTCCCAAATTGAAGCTTACCACCTATAAATCATCACTACTTGTAGTCTGTGAAGAATTCTGCAATGACTGATGTGTCGGGTTCGATGTAAAGATTTCACTGCACCATCTCTTCTCCTCCTGTTTTCCCTTTGCCACCGCTAGCTCTGTCTCCCTCTCAATGCATTTAGTTTGGAAGCCTTGAAATCAGACAAGTGTGGAGTATTCACACTGTTTTGGCCCCCTTAACCTTAAGCTGTTCTCTGAGACTGATCTCACAGCATCCGTTAACAGTCAGATCTAGCTCTTAGGGATTTGTCAATGTCAATCCATTATCACTTGGCAGGGGCCATCACAGGGTGATACATAATCCCCGTGTCTCATCCCTCTCATAATGTCAGAAAACCATTGCTCAAAAATCAGATGGTTAAAAAAAATTTGAAAATAAAAAAAAAGCAACAAGCAGGAAAATTCAAAATGACAGCTGGACACCAAGTGTGTTTTATTGTGCATACTTCAAACCTCAGAACCAGCACTGAGCATTCTGGATGAAATCTCATTAAAGTCAATTGGAATTTTTATTTTGATTTCACTGGTGATGAAGATTTCATTTTTTGTGTATGTGTTCTAGACTGTTGGAGGATAAAGAAAAAAAAAGAATAGGAGAAAAATAATTTCTGTTGATGTTAAGAATGGAATTTAATGATTGTTGTTAGTTAACTGAGATAAAAATAGAGACAAAATTGCTGATCTGTGGTATCTATACCTTTTTAGACTTGTATTTAGATAGAGATAAAAATGAAAGTATAAAACATTATTTTGGAAATGTTGACAAAATTTTTTTCTGTTTTGGAATCAGATAATTTTTATTTTAAAATGCTTTAATTTTGATTGCAACCTTTCTACAAGTGTAATGAAGATAATCATGTGGTGAATTTTATTTTTCTAAAATGGTTTCATCATGTCACATGGCCCTCCAGAAATTTGATGCATTCTCTTCTCTCTCAAAAGGAATTTTCACCCTTCCGCTTTCTTATAGACTTCCCTTGTTGAGGGACTTCCACAGCTTCTGATTTTCCTGCTTATACTGGCAGGAACCCAGAAGTGAATCTCACAAGGACTTTACATCAAACTGAAATGATTTGCTGACATGTTAGTGCTTATATTGCTCTTTGGTTTGTCACCTCAGCAGTAAGCAATGCCAATTGCAAACACGCTGATGGTGTGTGATGCTTTCCTGAAGTTCCCTGATAACTTATAGATGAGTTATGTCTGGCTACACAAAGGTATTGAAGAATGAGAGTACCACAGTAAACTTTTTTTTTTTTTCTGATTAATGGAAAAAAAAAAAAATCCAACAAGGAACAGTAGAAAACAAAAACGACAGTGTAAAGACCAAACTGTCTGTGTGAAGATGGGAACAACATAGAAAAATGAGTAATGCAGAAATTGTTTTGCAGGAGTTATTTAAAAAGATGAAGAACGGAGGAATTGGAATTTTTAAACTGCCTTTGTAGCGATACCTTAAAGTGGCAGTGTCACTCCAACTAGAAACATTCCTAATATTTTAATCCACTGGGGGGATTTCCTAATTTCACTGATTTACAATTTTGCTAACTGTTCCCAGCTAGGATTAATAGAATAACCTACAGTGCTAAGTGGTGCCACAAGAGCATATAAACATGTGCCTTTCATGGACTCAGACTTGCTTTAAGGAAACAACATATTAGGAATAAAATTGTTCTTTCCCCTCCTCCACATTTGTTTTCCTTCATTCATTTCCTCCAATTTTACTCTGTGGGTGAAACTACCTCTCCAACTCATTTGTGTTCACTGCTCCCCCTTATTATGAGAGTGATTATGGACTGAAAAAAGCAAATTTGCAAGAGATTGTAAGAGACTTTAAAGGGGAGGAATGAAGTAGAGCCAGTAATACAGATTAATGTTAAACGTCCAGTTTCTGTTATGTAATATATTTTGCAAATGACAGTAGTTTTCTGATTACAGTAAGGAAAAACAAGATATTAACGTCAGGAACCTACAGTGATTGTTAATACCTTACATTATAGCAACTGCATCAAGATTCCATTTAGTTCAACCCTTTTGCCATATATTTTGGGACACATGAGAATAAGAGATAATTATCTAATAGTGAATGGGCAAATTAAGAATTTATTATAGTTATGTATTGTAGGTAAAACATAAAATTTGTGAAGTACAACTAGTTCTCTGAGGGTAGAACTCCTGCATGTATATTTTTAATTGTATGAGTATTCCATCTAAGTACTTGGGCATTTGCTCATATATAGATCCTCTTAAGTTCGCAATACTTGCTTTATATATCTTAGATCATTCATCTATAAAAACTATATAAGGCATCTGCAGTTGTATGTGCTTATAATTTAAAGTCAGATTTTATCCTTGTTTTGCTACTTGTTAATTTTTGTTAGCTGTTAATTTTATTACATTTGTAACACACTCTGATTTAACTATGCATAGAATTGAATTGTCTTCAGAGGAAGACTCTTTCTAATTGTATTGAAGTAGTAAAGAAACTTTTTGATAATTATGGGAAAAATAAGACTTTTTTTTTTCCTAAGTTTTGAGTGCAATTGTTTTTTCCTATATTGTGTCAAAGATAGCTTTTGATGGTATGTGCTAGTGTTTTCTCAATTAATGTGTTTAATATTAAATAAAATTAATGTGAACCTGCATATTGAATGAAATATTTTTCCTCCCTATTTTTTAATTAAATGATTTCTTGAGTATATTCAGCAGTGCTAAAAAGAATTCATCAGTATCAATCCATCTCAAAGTTCATACTGTATTTTGAGTTATCTCTTTGTTAGAAAAATAATACATGCTTTTAAAACTGTAAGTTATCCTTTTAACAGTGGTGTGTTTTTAGCATATGTTAACACTTTTCAATATTGCAGTTCAAATTATTGCCACAGAGAATTTTGCAATGTTCTTACAGATAAAAAGCACTTAATGCCTTCCCTTTTTTGTCTGGAGTCTGCTACACAGGACATTGAATTACCAAACACTTCATCTGCTCCTTACATATCTGAAAAGTAATCCAAATATGTTTCTTGCATTTTCAATGTTTTTCTCTCATTATTTTCTAAGGACAACTCAAAATTCTTTATCTATATTTTGGATACTTACAAAATCATTACAAAATCATGCTGTTAAAGAAAAATATTGGATTTGTGTGGCTGACTGCTGGTAGTTAATAATAAACAGTGCTATCCAGCTACATTACTATTTCACAATTTTTATTCAAATAGGAATTTTCTACATCAAGGATTCTTCAATAGAATAAACGTAAAATGTATGCACCTGAAACTTACCAGAATCTGAAACTTATCATAGTTTCATCTCTTCATATCTGAATTTGGATTTTTCTTTTGTTTTAAATATTTGTTATTTCCAGTTTCTGGCCTATTTGAAATTACTCGTCTTGATATGATATTTTTGTTCCAGCTCCTGGACCATGTAGCAAATTTAGACATTAAGCAAAAAAATCAAAACCACAAAAACAAAAATTCTGCAAAATTGCAGCAATTCAAGCCTTCTGTTCAATTGTTCTTAATGAAAAATACTTATATTTCAGAGAGAGCTTCATTTTGAAAAACATGTTGAAAGAATACATTGCAGTTCTCATCATTTCACTTCAGTCATCTCAGTAACTGAGTTGAGTTTTTATCTTTGCTCTTTTGAGCCTGTCTCCAAAAATGCATGAGTGGAAACTAATCAGGAAACTCTGTTTATTTGTGGTAGATAATTCTGTCCAAGTTATGGAGAAATTTCCATTTTTACAAATTAACCTTTCAAAAAAGAAGATGAATGTGTTCTTGATTAGTAGTAAGCAGATAGTATCCCCCCCTGGGGATTCATACATTTATGTCTTCTTACTACTAATCAAGACTACTACCACTGTGCACTTATGTACTAAAAAAAGTGAGGGTTTGAGAGCAAATAATTTTGCCAACATAGCTAAATGTGTTGTTGTTCTTCAAACATAAATCATTTTCACTCTGACTGTGTACTCTACAAACTGTAAAAAACAGTGCAGTATTTGTTGTCCTTTAGACATCAAACACACTTCAAAGTAACAACACACTCCTCCTTCATATCACGCACATCCTCTTACTTTGTGCATGTTATCATATAGTCCAGCTGAGAATGCAAAGTTTTACATGTGCTGTGAAAGTAGAATATTAGTTTTTTATGCTGTGGATATCCTGGCAAGTTTATGAAGAATGTCAATTGCTTTTTGTTTCTTCAGCACTGTGTTCACTTCACAGTGCTGAAGGTCAGATCAGGGGTGGAGAGCGTAAAGAAGTAGCACAAATCCTCAAATGCTTTTATAATTCTACCTGAGTTCACTGAAAGAACAGGAATGAAAAAACACTTCTGCACATTCAAGAAGTTCTGGGAATAATACTTGGAATAAAAAGTCTGGGTTCTTTGTCTTCCTTTTCAAGAAATTGCTTATTGCTCTTATTCTTCTGAGAGATACAAGAGAAATGTAAGTTCTTTGCCCTAGTACAGGGAAATCAAAAATCTTAAAGCCTAAATAAGATAAAAACTTTTAAATTTAATTAAGTATTTAAATAATTCATTTCCTGTCACTCAGGATTTAAATTAAGGTTAGAGTTCTCATGCTGTGTGATTTAGTTGGGCTAAAAAGGAGAATAATTGGACAGAATCCTTATGGTTTCTTAGTCACCAGAGACCAGGTCATGTGAGCTTAATAGACTTTTCTGGCTATAAAAATCTACAGATTTTGTGGTAAAGTCTCTGTTCTTAAAAAAATAAGGGTAAATGAAAATGATTCTATATGTAGATTCCCAAAAAGATCATCTATTTTGTCAAGACGGTCTCAAACTGAAAATATGGGTCCACACATGAGGCTGGTAAAATCATTGTGGTGAAATGTGGCAGTCTCAAATTCTTGAATTATTTGCAATTAGGAACTGGGAAGAACATCTAGACTAAAATCCAAAGACAGGCATTTTGCTATTCATCCAATAGTTTGAATAGAGCTAGGTCCTGACTATAACAGGAAAGTAAAATATCCTGGTTGTATCAGAGGCTGTTATTTGGCCGATTCTACCAGGTTCGTTATCAAGATTAAAGTTTCTACATAGCTGCAGAAAATATCAGAAAACTTCTCAGTGCACAGGCCAGTAAGAGGATACCACATTTGTGTTTCAAGTCACTGTGAACACTGGATGCAATTAATACAGTTAGAACTATATTAACATTTAAAATTTTGAACTTAGAGTCTTGCTGAAATGAAACAAAAATGACACAGGCAACTAGAGACAAACTTGTAGTTAGTGTCAGTCTCCACCTAGCAGTTCAGTTGTTTATATCATAGCAGATGATTATACAAACATACATAAAAATGTGCATGAAAGTTATAAATAGATTTGCATTTTCAGAATAAAATCACCTTCTTAAAAATAATTTTCAAGACTAGTTATGCTTTTAAAATAGTTTAAGTAGTATTAAAAAATGGTATTGCCATAAATTAGAAGAAATATATATTTTTTGCCATTCTATTTTGTACATTATTTTTAGGCAAGCAGGAGCATCAGCACTGTTTCTACTACAGTAAAATACTTCTGTATCAAAGTGTCAGTGCTTTCACATCCATGTAGGCCTACCCTTATATGAAAGAGACAGTGCTATTGAGAAGATGGTGAAGACCTCATTCATTTTTATGTGGTGGTGTTTCTATCTCTAGAATTCAAGTTATATTTATGAATCTTGTCCATGGAAAATAATAAAAAATGCTTTTGCTGTTGGATGTAAGCTTAAAACTAGAATTATAATTGGTGTTGATCTTGCAGTAGTCGTGGAGCCAAACTGAATCCATACATAGGAAATGAACACAAAATATCTGCACCTTGCTGCAGTTTGGTTCTAGGTGTGTTTATCTGTCCTTCTTCTCTCCACTGTGACATCAACATGAAAAGTGAATACAGAATTTTTTTTTTTTTTCACCCACTGTATTATCATATTTATAGAAACAGCAGGTGTGTTTCAATTACTTTTGGACAACTTTAGACTATGTAATTTACATACATCATCCATGTCAGTACTATACATAGGTTGCTCCAAAGAAATGCCTCCTAATTAGTTCCATGGCAATTACACGACATAGAAAAAGCACAATAATTCTGTTTGATAGAGCAAATTCTGTTACAAACTACTATTTTTTAACATAATCTCCACCATTAGCTATGCATTTTTGCCAGCCATGAATGAGAGCTGGCATGCTTTGCTCATAGAAATCTGCGCCAACATAGAAGATCTGCTATTGTCACTGCTGCAACACATGCAACACACTGCCTCACTGGGCTCACATCCACTTTTTGGTCTCCATAAACATTTAGCAAGCATCAGTGGATTTCAGTGCGTGCCATTTTTTCCACATGGAGAAATTCAATGACACACCTTTGTTTCATATGCACTTACATGTCAGAAGTCCTTTGATCAGATTGCCTTTGTGCTGCTATTTTTAACGTGGCAACAGAATGTAACAGAATATTGGTGGGAAGATTCAACATCTACTGCCATAGCACCAACATCCACCTCTGGCCTTGTGGGCCAGCATAATAAAATAGGAAGCATTACTCTAGGAGGAGCCTTCCTCTTCTCCTTCTCAGAAATCAACTACTTTGGATCTTTATATCATCCCTGTTGGAGGATTTTTAGTACATTTATATAATGAATAGCCATAGCTATTCATTGGCAATACCTCATAATAAAGTAAAAGTAAAAGTAAAAGAAAACAATTTGTCTCCCACGCCCCTCAAAAACCTGAGGAGCTAAACTGCCAATACAGCATGATTTTAGCCGCAAATAGAATTGTATTATCAACTTTAAACTAGCTCTCAGCGGGGACTCAGACAGCAGACGGGATTGTATTATTCTGCCATTCCCCTATCCATCTGTTAAAGAAGTTCTGTTTGGAAGCAAATGCTCTTCTTTTTAATTATTTTTTAAAGAATAATCTAATTTTTGAATACAAGCAGTAGGACTTCATGTATGCATACCTTGCAAGTGTTCAGGAAAAAGCTTTCTTTTTTTCGTTTTCATTCCCAGAATTCATCTTCACTACCTTTATTTCTTTTGGAATTGAGTTTGTGTCAATACCAAATACCCATTTGAACATCTGTAACTATACAATCTCCCCTGTTTTCCTTTATATTGCTTTTTTCTGGTTTGTAATGTTTTCCTCATTGCGTGAGAATTTCAAATAGTGTTTTGGTTCTTTAGATACTATCTTCTTTCTAGGAAATGTGCTCGAACCTATATTGTAGCTACAAGAAAGAGAAAGAAAGGAACATTCCCCCAGCACCCTACCCAATAAACTGTCCTTTGCTGTAGATGGTACTTGTGTTATTATCTATTTGCAAATTTCTCTATCTTGTATTAAGCATGAAAATAATGGCCTCCAAGGGGTTTCTAGTCCAACAAAGTGTCCATAGGATACATTCATTTATACTAGTGAATACTACTTTTGTGCTGTACACATCTTCCAGATGAAATAAACTGCAGCAAGAAAATGGCTTATCTGAACATACATACTTCCCAGCATAATCAGAGCTATGTTAGAAGTTTCTGCTGGCATGTATATACTGGTAAGAAATTGCTTCTCATCCTGCTTCTGTGGAAGATTGGTGTGTAGGTTTAGGTTTATACTTGTAGCTTTGATTTTTTCTGAAATTAAAGTTGGTTAAAAGGGTATCTATGAAAGAGGGTCTGACAAAGTCAGGAAAATGCAATGTAGAAAAAAGCTCTGGAATTTTATCCTACTGCTATTCTTACTGTCTCTTAAAAAATAAGATAAAATTGTAGATTCTAAAGGAAATCAGCAGAGGTTATTTTGTCTAGGAAAATCATGACAACCTAGCCTTAGAAAGCTAATTTTTTTAAAAAGTTATATTATTAATTCATATAAGTTTTATCACCTACTTCAATGATACAATGTAGATGCTATATATCATATAAGAGCATGCATTTTTATTTGCTTTTTTGAAATGCTCTTTAGGTAAGCATGTTTAGAAGAGCTGTAGGTTTTGTGTGTCATTAGAAAATTTACAAATAATATTTTGAATTGTCTAGACCATTACTTTGTATGATTTAGATTTCAAAGAAAGGCTTTTCTTTGGTTCCTGAACAAAAGCATTGAATATTTAAATATGGGTTGCCTGGTAAGTATCTCTTTTGCATTAGAATGCATTGTAGTCTTTGTGAGATAAAACAGGTAATTGGGATAAGCAGTTCTGAGGTTATACCTGCCATATCCTGTTTCAAAATACCTACTGTAGGTGTTAATGTGCTTACTCCTCCTTCTCCTCCTCCTCCTCCAAAAAGAAAACCAAAAAAATGATCCACATGAAGATAATGAGCTCCTGAAAATACCCTATTTACATTAGCATTAACATTATTTGACCAGAGATCTCACAAAGATAATTTCTTCCATCTCCAAATTATACTTCCTTGAGTTTCTTGAAAATATTTTAAAATGCACTTACTCAAGCAGGTTTATTAAAAAGTCATTCAATTGTAGTTCAGCATCAGTGAGTTTGTATGTTTATGATCACATCAAAAGGAGACCATCAAAAAGGACAGAGAATAAAGTTTAGTGTTGTGGCTCAGAATAATTTTCAGCAGTGATCAGGCAGGAGTTCTTCATCAGAGTGAGATTGTGACAGACCCTCAAATCTGTCTTCTGATAGTCTACTTTCAGCTTTTAACTGCTCCAAAATTAACCATATAACATCAAAAATAAAGCAACTGGAACAGAAGCAGACATCTCAGTGCATATAATAGATTATCAGTACCAAAACTTGGAGCAGTGTCTCTGTCAGCAAAAAATGCTCCACAGTGCAGACTGTCTGAAACGGGAAGGCTTTTGGAAGCTGAGGTTGAAGATGCCGTATCTAGCTTTGCTTATTTCTACTGAGATTTCTATGCTAGTGCTTCCAGTGAGAAATAAACATGGCACGTGCTGACGATCCAGACCAGCATTGCCCCTCATCCACTTACAGTTGCATTTTAGCCTTGACAGACAATACCCTTAGTTCAGATTAAAAGATGGTGACTGATGCTTTCAGGTTTGGGTTTTCCGCATCCCTCTTTTCAAGGGTAAAAAGGCTCAACTTTCATATCCTAGGAAAAAAACTGATTCTTTACTAGTGGTTTGATAATCAAATTAGATTTGTATCTGTAAATATAAATACATGTACTTACTCTTTCTGTTGTTTACTTATGTAATATTTTCCAATGTGAAATAGTCTGGAGGAGATACTGTTATAGTAAGTAGTACAAATATAGTTGTAAAACTAAACTGCCCTTCATCTGAGATTCAAAGAGAGACCATGTAAGTATTACAGGCCTAATGTTGTTTGCTTTTTTTCCTGTGAAATATATGGTCTACAAAATGCATGTGATTTCAGCAGTCAACTACAGACTGTTTATTAAATGTGCCCATGTTAAACACGTTACATCTAGGATTATATCTCTTCACAATTGAAACTGTCTGTCCATTCTGTGACATCAAGACCAGGAACCACAATTATTCTTTGATCTTTCCCACAAGCAGGATAATAATTGGAAGCTGACAAAATTCATGCTCAGGTTAGGGGGATATTGATTTCTGTTTCCCTTGCATCTTAGCATCTAGAATGCGACTGTCATGTATACTAAAACATGAAATTTACTGTCTTCATAAAAGTTTTACTAAATCAGCTGCCAAAGGAAGGAGCTTTTGGCAGCTTCTTCATTACTAAACATAAGGTAAAGGACCTGATCATTTTTATATTTAGAATTTCTGTAGTGACTTGCACATACATCAGTAAAAAAGTAGGTCACTTAAGCATTCTGAGTAAAATCCCTCTTGTTAAGCCACTGCAAAATTATTTTCTACCTTTTTAATGACACTATAAGAATCTATTATTTACATATAAATATATCCTGTGTGTTCATAACCAGAACAACGCAATTTTGTCTGAGAGTGGTATATTCATAGTGAGTGGGTTTATTTTGAATTAGTCCTCCAAGAGAAAATATCCTGATAGAGCATGCACACATAGTGTTCACTCTCCTATGTTTAAAATAGTTGAATCTTTTTTTTTTCCTTAGCTCCAATTGAGCCAAACTGAAATAAGAATGGTGCAAGATAATAAACAATCTTATTTCAAGCCTGTGAGCATTTTTATTATTCATTTGAAAGATTTAAACACTAAATTTCCCTGCACAGTTTATTTTCTAGCCTTGATATTATAACTGTTTTTTTCAGGTAATCCTACTGTTTGGACTCTGGAATGTTTCTGAAAAATTAGCATCAGTGTCTCGCTAAGGAGACAAGAAGATTACATATTTTAGTGAGGAGAGAGATCAGAAAACAAAACCTACATGTAACATATTTTGTTTTTGAAGAAAGAGGTTCCAAAGCACCTCAGGAATACAAGCAATCTCAGGTACTGGGACATTAAGTGTTCGTCTTTTATTAGGTTATTGGGATCTTTCAGTTTAACTTAATACATGATGTATCTTGAAATCTGACTGTTCACTGGAACTCCAATTACAAAGAAGTTGGCAGCAGTTTGAGGAAATACATCATTACTACAACAGGTTATCTTCCCTGTTACAGTTAACTGAACATTTTTTTGCTTTCATGAACAAAAATTTTAATTATTGAATGAAAATTTTTTCATCTAGCTAGATTAGCTGTTCTGTTTAGAGGTATTGCTGATCAGATATTTCATAGAATCACAGAATCACAGGATAAAATGTACTCATAAAGTTTAGTTTTGTCTTCTCCATACAGTGGAATCAGTAAATTTGTGGAATGGTTACATGAAATTTTCCATTAAAATTATCGAATTGTATGTAGAAATAAAACTTACATGGAAGCTGACCTCATGTGAATTACGTACTGAGAGCTGTGGAATATGGAATGGAATGTGTATGTTTCATTTTTGAATAAAATTTGTTTAGAGAGAATAGCTTGCCCATTAAGATGGAAAAGAACGATCTGCTGTACTAAGTATCTGCTTAGTACTGAGGGTAAACAGTTACAAATTGAGGTATGACAGAAAGTAAAATATTTTAAATTCTGAGTAAGTTCCATTAGTTCAGAAAAAAAAAAACAAGCAATAAATGTATGAAATGATGAAAACACTCTTGACCAAATGTTCCTGTTCCTGTGTAACTTCAAGAGAAAATTAAATTGTTTACCTTTTGTAGTGCATTTTCTTTGCCCTCAGAGTTTGTTTGGATAGCAGAAAGTAAGAAGTTGGGAGATTAAGCTGTGTGCATTATGAAAATGGTGTATGGATTCATACCTTAGGTCTATTGCTACCTGCCTCTCCACATATACCGTTTTAGTGTGCACTGTATGAATTACAGAGAAGAGGAAAATACAACCAAATTTTTTGAGAACTATGGCTTATTTCTTCTTGCACTTGGTTTTGAATGATGTTGAATTCACTTAATATTCTATCCATCTGGACAGTTTTTAACATCAGAGGCATTTCCCATATCTTGCTTTCTCTTATCAAAGAGCTTGGTAGTTAAGATGGCCAAATAGGCTAAAGTGGTATTACATACCTTGACCAGTGGCCAGCAGCAGCTACCTATGGAAAGATTGTAAGAAACAAGAAACTGTGATTTTCTCAGTGTTGCAGCTAACCAGTGCAGTTTCTTCCCTCCTTTACTCTAGGACTCAGTGATTCTATTGATTTTTCTTGCTTTATTACTCATAAAACATTGGGGTATTTAAACAAAGTGTAACAACAGTCCTCAGAAGATAATGTCATTTTGTGGTGAACATGTTCTTTGCCATATTAGACTTTTAGATCTGTACCTAAGTATGCTTTGGAAACTTTTAGTTTTATTTCTTATGTTTTTTTACTTATTAGTACGAAACTGCTTCTCTTGGTTTTTAATGATGCCTATGGAGTATTTGTTTAACTTTGTTTTCCTTGACTTTTGTGTGGATAAAGTATTTAAAATAATGAGTACAGAGTTGCTTAAGAGTGTGTATGTACATTTTCATTTGTGATTTCAAGAAACCTGATATCACTGTTTTTCAGCTGAACACTTATCTGTTACATTCTCCAGGAGCCTGTCTAACTCAAATCACAGAATTTTTGGAAATGTAATCTTATGGGAGCAATAGTGCCACTTCAACACAGTAGGAAGTTCTTCAGACTTCAAAGGGTAAGTTGACTTCTTGGTCTGTGACCTGTGTAAGGGTATGTGTGCCACTCCAGGAAGGCCCCTTACAAATTTCAGGGTTTCAGTCCTTGCCGAAAAGGACTTTGCATTGTGCTCTTTCACCACACATATTTTCTACATCTTTTTTGCATTTCACAACAGAGTTTATACCACTATAATAGACTGACGTGTACTTGACAGTGGGAACATTCACAATGTAGACTCTCCTTTTCCCATTTCAGTTCAAAGCCGTATCTTGCATATGCAATCAAATGAAAGACAATTGGTGAATAAAATTAGATGTTAGTTTGCACTTCTGCTACACTTCTCCATCTAATTTCACTATTCTGTAGTTTATGTAATTATGGGGTGCTCTCAAAAATGTTGGTTTTGTGTGTTTTCTTACTTCCTATATGATACCATCTGATTTGCTGACAAAATTTAGGCATCTTCTCCCTTAACTATATTTTGAACCTCAACCACTCATCACTGTAGTCTGATTTTTTTTTCCAAGATGGCAAATCACACACACCTCCTATATGAGCTCATGCTCATACGTCATATCAGTATATAAATTAATAGGTCATATTTATCTGGTTGAGGAAACAACTATATTCTAGAATGATGGAAACTTTGTAAAGAAAGATTGATTTGCACATTTAATTTAGTAACTTCTTTAGAGCAAGTAAGTCTTCATTTTCATTATACCTAGTAGATAAACACATTAAAAATAAATTACATTGTAAATATATAGTAATTGTATAGTAAATATTTTTACACATTTTATATCTCTGTTTCTAGAATAATACCTTCTTTTGAGAATTCCATAACGTATGAATCTGATCCAAAACACATATAGTTTCCTAAGTTTTCTATGATTCTTTGATGTACCTGATGTTTATCAATGGCTGGTGCAGTGACTTACATGTATGAGTTGGTGATGCACAGAGCAGAAGTTTTCTCATTACTAGAATTTCCTGCTCTTGTAATTTCTTGTTTAAAACATTGTATTAGTAGCTGTCAGAGTAAATATTAAGTAGACTCTAGAGGAGTTTGTAGGTAGCAAACTATTATTTGTGGATTATTGTTGTCAATAGAAGAGTTATTCATTTTCTAACAGTACAAATATCAAATTTTTAAAATGCAAGGGCAATAAATAATTCTGTAATATATAGATGAAACTCCATTTCATGTCTTAACTGAGATAGACATGCATATATGAAAATGTATAAACACATACACAGAAAGGAGAGGCAGGAAGGCTGGAAAGGGCAAGTTCAGGTATTTGTTTCATTTATATTTATTCTTTCTTGGATTGACTCACAAAAGCTGAGATTGCTTTTTGAGATTCTTAAAAGGATTTAGTTTTGTTACATGCTACCATATGTTGCTCCAGAGAACTAGAAATTCTTATTGGACAGAGCACCTAGAGCTCTGTTAGTAAGTGTGTGCTCATGACTTTAAGACATTCATTACTCAGAACATGATTGTGGTGCTTTAATAAAAATCAGTTTTGTGAAAAGTTATGATCTTAAAGAAAGCATGTGAAGAGGAAAGGTGAATGGAGGCAGCAGTGCTTCACAGTCTAACTTCAGGAAGCCAAGCCCTCATGGATTCCACCTGCTGATATCAGGCCATAATAACATAGCAAGTGTCCTTCTAGATGCTGTTTTACAGTTGAAACATAGGTATGATTTCATTACCCGTCCGTGGTACTTTTCTGACTCCAGCTAGAGAACAGTTGACTGTATTTCAGCTGCCAGAACTAATCCAGCCAGGGAACTTGCCAGCAGTGAAAAAGAGTTAAGAAATTCCCCGTGGTACTTCCCACTAGGCACAGTGATACCTTTAGCAGGTAAAGTTTAATGCTGACCTGAATTAGAAAATGAATGTTCTTTTCAAATAATTAATATGCACTTATTAAAATCCTTAACCAGATTTCCCTCACAATCCTTTTTCTCACTTTATTCCTCTGAATAACTCTTTTTTTTTTCTTAAAGATTCATGAAGTGAACAGATGTATGTGCATATTTTGAGGGGCAGACTACACTCAGTCAGGCGTTTTTAAGGGTTCTCCCCTGTAACTGCACTATCCCACTTTCTTAACTGCATGCAGTTCTTGTTCTAAGTTGTATTCCCTAAACTATTCTGTCCTAATTTACTTCTTCTCTCACTGAAATTAGTGGTAAGATCTGAACAAAATTATGGCTAAACACTTACTAAAACCTAGTCTATGATTTTTCTTTTTAAGCAAAATGCTATTATTTTCAAGAAATGCACTTAAATGTTTCTGTCAAGTTCTGATGTTGCTTTCATTGGATGTGGTAACTAGAATAGGCTTTATTTAAATGATGTTATTGTGTCTTACTGTTGCCTTTGTTGTTTGTGAATGCACCACTCCTAAAAAACAGGTTTTGTTGCCTAGAAAATCCTGTGAAATTCCATCAGAATTAAATATTTTTCTTACAAGTCTCAAAAGTTACTTTGACATTTGCTTTGAAGATAAAAAGTGATAAACCAGGATATGCCAGAATTCCCTGAAAAGTTTGTAATAGGAAAAGGATGAGTGGAGGTCATCTGCACTAGCTTGGAATTTATTTAAACCTCCAGCTGGAAGTAGCTGTTTGCACTTCCTCTCTCATCAGTGAAGAGAAGCATTGTATGGGTGAGGTACGGGTGGCTCAACAGACCTCTGACAGACAGGCAGATTGATAAGGAGTGAGTTGCGTTCAGACTGTGCCTACACTTTGCTGACTGCAGTGAGAGGTTGTGCTAGGGGAGTGACTTCTACGTGACTAAAACAAGATCACATCACCTTTATTCCTCTGATGTCATGTATGCTATACCTGCTATACCCGTGTGTGTGTGTGTGTTGTACATCAGCATGAGTAAGAACTTTTTGGACCAAAACATTGGAGCTTTAGTGTTTGAAGCTCCTTAGGAGTGAATATAGATGGAATGAATATGCAGTGGTTTCAGTCATCCCTGGGAGCCCTCTCT
>NC_052533.1:57218944-57221444 GCF_016699485.2 Gallus gallus | reverse complement strand
AAGTCTGGGTATTATCAGGCATACTTTCTGAGCACATGGCACAGTGTCCATTAAGGTGCAATTGGGAAGTTGGTGTCAAAAAAGAATAAATTGCAGAAGTAACACTTTTCCATGGAAAATTACACTGCACCTTGTAATTCTGTCAATATCTTGTAAGGAATAAATACAAAAAAACAGGAGTTAACCCTCTTGCAGTGATCAGATTTTTTTTATTATTTATTTATTTATTTATTTGTACTTTCTGTGTGCCTACACAGATTCTAAGGCATCCTGGGAAATGGAAGAAGTGAGAGAAAATCCTGTGTTTCTGAGCCCTCAATTTTTAAACAACCGTTCCTGTTACTAGCATTATACATACCTTACAAGAAAAAAGGCATAGAATTCATTACAAATTACAGTTTGAAGAAGTACTTAGGTCATGATCAACCATTCAAGAGCTAATAATCACAATTCAGAAAATACAGAATATTTCTTGGTTTAATTAAAATGTGTTTTAAAACATTATTATTCTTTTCACAGAATCATGGAATTCTTAGAGTTGCAAGGAATCTCTGAATGCCTTCCGGTCCAATTCCCCTGCAGTGAACAAGGACATGCACAGCTAAATCAGGTTCTTCAGGGCCTTATCCAGCCTCACCTTGAAAGACTCCAGGGACAGGGGATCCACCACACCACTGAGCAACCACAGCACCCTCACTGCAAAAGATTTTTTCCTTGTACCTAACCTAAACCTACCCTTCCTGAACTTGTAGCCATTTCCCCTTGTTCTATCACCAGAGATCCTGCTCAAGACTCTGTCTCCTTCCTTCTTGGAGCTCCCCTTTAGATACTGAAAGGCCACTATCAGGTCACCACTCAGCCTTGTCTTCTCCAGGCTGAAGAGCCCCAGCTCTCTCAGCCTGTCCTCCTCTCAGGAGAGGTGTTCCATTCTGTGGATCACATTTGTGGCCCTCCTCTGGATGCACACCAACAAGTTTATGTCTCCCCTGTACTGAGGACTCCACATCTGGACACAGTACTCCAGGTGAGGTCTCACCAGTGCAGAGTAGAGGGGCAGGATCACCTCCCTCAACCTGTTGGCCTTGCTCCTTTTGATGCAGCCTAGGATATAGTTGGCTTTCTGGGCTGCGAGGGCACATTGTTGGCTCATGTCCAGCTTGCCATCCACCTGTACCTTCAGGTCTTTTTTGGCAGGGCTGCATTCAATCCTTTCATCCCTCTACCCAGGTGCAAGACCTTGCATTTGGATTTGTTAAACCTCATGAGGTTCACCTGGGCCCACTGCTCAAGTCTGTCTAGGTCCCTCTGGTTGGCTTTCCATCCCTCTGGTGTGTCGACCTCACTCCGCATCTTTGTGTCATTTTCTGAGTTTAAATAAACCTGCAGCCTGTTCTCATACTGATCTTGAAGTGCAAACATGACTCCTTACTCTTTAGATATTGTAATGTTTTGGTAATTAAACTGATTAAGACCTAAAGCAATGAGATCTTGGTATCCAAAACAGGGGTAATGGGGGTGCATACAGAGGTACATATAAGGCAGTGGATAGGTTGTGAACTGTTGTCATCCCTTGGGCCCCCTGGGATTTAAGTATACTAAGGCTCAAAGTTTATTTCAACCAAATGACTGAAATAACTTCAGCCTGAATATTTCATACTATCACAGCCTGAATGAGGATTCAGCCTGTGCTGTGATAATTCACCCACTGTTTTCTAATTATTGCTCAGCATCCAATTTCTTTCCTTTTCTTTCTTTTTGTTAATTTTTGTTTTACCTGGGGCAGAAGACTGAAGAGAACTAAGGTGTACTAACATACACCTTTTGTATCTGAGCCCTTAGAAGCTGTTGCCACCTATGAATACATTGTATACAAAGGCAAACATTAAGAACTGCAGAATATCTGAGAAAATATGAGTATCATATCTCTGAGAAAATATAGTTTAATCTGTGTTTGTATTACTTAGTCATCTGGTGAAGATTTAACATGAAGAGTGGTATGTGCCTCAACAACACTCTTCTTTCCCAGGACTTCACAAATAAATGATGTATGAAAAGAATTGCAAGAGACCGATGGATAACATAATATGCAAAATTTGTTTCATTTATTTTTCATTGTGTATGATCTTTTCTCTTTTTCTTTTTAACATCATTTTTTTCAAGTATAGAAAATCATAGGGTTTCTAATGGACCCAGCTTAGATATTTTAAATGCACCATACTCCGCCTTTCTGTAACTGGCATTCAACTCTTAGAATAGGGCAGTGCACAACTGAAAGACCATGAAAAAAAATTATGAGGTCACCCCTAAAAGTATGGCCTCCGGGCTTAAACACACTCATGACATAGTAATGCAGGGCTACTTACAGTGATACTGTTCGGTCTGTGCCTCTTCTGAGAGGCAAAAATTAATGCCTCAGGTCATTAATTAAAAGCAATCTACATACAGAAAAAGGTATTTGGAAGATTGCTAAGTATGTTATTATTTAGTGTTTTATTGTTCT
>NC_052533.1:57146444-57213944 GCF_016699485.2 Gallus gallus | reverse complement strand
TTATGCACTCTGAAATTCCTCTGATGACCTCCACTGGATTCCTACACATTAAAGTGTGCATTTGACACTGCAGAACTGAAGTATAATAGCAGGCAGTTGTCTCAGTTTCAGAATTAGGAATATGGAACAATAAGCAAATGTCCTAATGTCAAAAGAAAAATATATGAGAAAAAAATTGGGAATTCAACATTTATTTGAAAAATCCTGGACCATAGAATACTTTAACACAGAGGATAAGGCATTGAATTTTCTCTCTTTTTACTCAACCACTGAATTCTTCTGCTGAATTTAATTTGATGTTTTTTTGTGTCGGTGACAGCTGGAAACCTGGAAGGTTGTCATGACTGCAAGCTGAGGCTAACTCTACCTCAGTACTTGATCCCCAGTCTGGTCCTAATTATATTTTCCTTTTAGACAAGTCAGTGTTCCATGCTGTTTCTTCTAATCATCATTTTAGAGACTTCATGAAGTCATTGCAAATCTTGTGTAATTTGGAAATTAGCACTGAATATTTGGGAATTTTAACAGTGGATACACTATGTTCTTTTGAGTTTTCAATACTTTTTTAATGCTAATGGCCATTAAACACTATAGTCCCTTTCCTATATGTGTCATACTTCTTCATTTACTGAAACATCGGTACAAGAGGAGTGGAGTCAAATGTCTTACATGTAGATTCCCCAGATCGTTTGCCAATAATTTTGAAATTAAAAAAAATGAAATTAAAAAAAAGAAACCACTAAAAATTGATGTACGCTATGTCATTAAGTTTTAAATATCATAATTTGAATTTATAAATCAGCTATGGTTTCAGTAGTGAATGGTAATGGGGGTTCTCATTGATCACTATTTTTAAAATTCACATTTAAGAATACAAAGCACATGCACACGTGTGTTTGAGTCTGGGAAGAGATGCTCTCATTCACAAGTAGTTTATTTTCTATAATTCAGAAAACATTTTCTCTGATCGGAGTACATAGTTGATGTTCAACAGAAGTGTGTAAAATGTGTTTTACCGAAACAGATAATATGTTTTTATGCTTCTTTCAATCACTGCCAAAATCTTTTTTTCAGTGTGATTCATCTGCTTTATCAACTGTTGCCTGAAAGAGGAAAATATGGTCCTCTGCATGTTCATGCATACGTGCTTGCAAAATGTAGAGCTTACACTGTCGTATTTCATTCTTAATGTACAGGAACACAAATACTACTCTTTAAATCCCTATCATTGTGTCATAATTACGCTAGCCTGTATGGTGCACGTTGTGTTTCCAATAACAGGATAAGAAATTTAGAAATAATAAAGCTGTCAGTGTTAACAGCAATTCCTGATAAGACTTATGCAAATCAAACTAAAAATGGAAAGAAGTTCACTTGTCAAAAAAAAAAAAAAAAAAAAGAAGAAGTAAAGTTTGGGATTTTCTATTTTCCCTATCAGATTCCTGTAATGAAATGCATGATTTTTTAAGGAGAGGCAATTGTTCCCATTAATCTCTTCTCTTTTCCTCCAGTCCTGCCCATCCTCATATCAAAAATGGCCTTTTAAAATAAATTGAGGAAATCTGATCTGTAATATAAAAAGCTTTCAGTTCTCTTTATTCTTTAAAAATCAGGACCCTTTTTTTTTAGTTTTTTAATAAAAAAACTGGAGCACCGCTATTACTTACAAAGCTCAAAAGAAAGGCATGCTCCAGTGAATTCTATATAACACACCAGCTCTTCTAGACTTAGAAGTAATGGCAATAGTCTGATTTTGTTTTAAATATATGGAAAGACAGTGATTCAAAGGAAGAAGAATCTCAATAACTGACTGGTTTCTAAATAGGAATTTTGAGCTTTAAGGCGCTCAACATTCTTATTCCCAAGAGTGCTGCTGAAATGTAAAAGCTTTTAAATATGCTATATATAAACAATTATATAAATGAGGTCAATTCATTTGGTGAAAGGATTTGCAAACAGCACATAAACATTTTCATTTGTGGAAATATGAATGCCCTTATCCTGTGGCCCCACAGAATGATGAATTCTAACTTCTGCGAGAGGACTTATGGAGGCACCCACATAGGTTCCAACTCTTTTAGGGTGTGAAATGACTGGTATATTTTGTACTTTTAACACCTATGAGTGTGCCATTCGGCCTGTAACATAATGTGAATTGTATATGAAGTCTGAATTTTAAATTGCTGCAAACTGATGTACTGTCTTTGGTTTCAGTTGTGGTGCCAGAGTTTATGTTATCATGTGAATTGGCTGTTCAGGTGTGAGTAAAGTTCTGTCTGTCTTCACAAGGGAAAACATATGGGGAAGTATAGGATTGACATTTAATATAATTACTTTTTCCTATAAGCAATAATTGATTGAGTTCTTCTGCTGAGCTTAATCATTTAATTTCAGAAAACAGGAAAAAATGTTATTGCCTGGTTATTAAAGGCTATGTTTCCTATTTCTTTCATTTAGGTAATGCATGAATACACACAAAATTTTCATAAAAGTAATTGTCTTACTTTAATTCTTTTTGAGAACTTATATTTACATTTCTCTCCTCTGGATATATGAAATAGACAATGCATATTTCTCAGGAAGCTTGTAATATTTCTTTCATTTTCATGAACCGTTATGTTGTTGAAATTGTCACTCTTCTTTTTACTTGCGTTCCCTAAAATAGGAGTATTAATTAAATATATCACAAGAAAAATATTATCAAATTTCTTTCTTCAGAGGTAGGTCTAGGAACAGCCAATGAGAAAAAGTTTTCTAAGGTAGTAAAATTTGTTTGATAAAATGCTTATTTAGCTTCTTATTTATTCTTATTATTCTTATAGGCTTAACCGCACATTTTGCAAGAAGTTGTATAAACTTCAATGATGGCTGTAGGATAGCTCATAAAAATTTTAAAAATAATAACATTACATTTCTCATAGATGAATATGTATTGCCAGTGACACCAATTAACAGTCTTAAAATCTTCAAACATATAAAGGAAAATTTTTTCATGATGACATTTTGTAGGACAGAACCTGCTGAACAGGTTTGTACAAATGCAAGGTACAGTACTTCAGACATCTCAAATCCCAGTAATATTTTTAAAAGCTCTTTCAGAACATGGGCTGTTTGCTGAGAGATACAAATCAGTTTGGATGCTAGTTGATGGTTGTTTATAACCATTTTTCAGTACATATATATTTAACTTTTAAATTGTAATACTTGGTCAGTTTTGAAATATATTTATTATTCCCTGTTAAAACAGCAAAATCATTAACAAAAGAAACAATTAGACAAAACATTAACAGTACACTGAAGCCGATGTTGCTTTGTTTATAAAATGTGTTGGATATGCTCCTATGCTCTCTTTTCTTCCTTGGTTTACCTGATGCTTTCTTGTTAGTTTTAATTGCAAATGCATGTGTGTGTAGGAAACTAGATCATAACACTTCTTATTAAGAAGGCAAAAAACTATTTTGAGAGCGTAACAGTATAAATAAAACGGAGAAACTACACTGTGGTCTGAAACCTGGAAGATCATAATGTGCCTTAAAAAAAAAAAAAAAAAAAAAAAAAGTACCAAAAAACCTTTTCTCTCCAAGTTCAGGATTTGGTACTTCTTCAGTTGTTGACAACCTCATTAACACCTTACATAGAGGATGCTTCTGAATTCTCTGCAATGCTTAAACATCAACAATACCTTTCCGTGTTACAGAGCACAAATATTATGAGGATTACTTTGAAAGTAATGTCTCCTTGTTTATTATGTTGGCCCACAACATCAGAGGTGGATGTTGGTGGTATGGCGGTAGAAGTTGAACCTTCCTGACAATATTCCATTACATTTTGTTGCAATGTGGCTGATGATGGCAGAGAGGCAACATGATCAATTGGCATCTGACATGGAAGTGTTTAGGAAACAAAGATGTGTCATTGAATTCCTCCATGTGGAAAAAGTGAGATCCATTGATATTCATTGGCACTTGTTGAACATTTATGGAGACCAAACAGTTGATGTAAGCACAGTGAGGTGGTGGGTGGTATGTTTCAGCAGTGGTGACAGTGACACAAAAGACAAGTAATATTTTCGGTGGCTGTGTAGATTTTTATGAAAGTAGTATGCAGACTCTTGATCATGGTTGGCAAAAATAAGTAGCTAATGGTGATGGCTATGTTGAGCAGTAGTGTTCTGTAGCTGAGAATTTGCTCTATCACATGGCATTACTGTGCTCTGTATCTGTTGTAGTTTCCATGGAAATAAATAGGAGGCACTACTTTTGGAGTGAGCTACATATATTTCAATTGCAAAGAAAGAACATTAGCTGTACTCTTTTCAATTAACATGAAAGACGTAAAAATGCAATTGGTTTTCTCATTACTGTTGATTCAACTTTACCTCTTTACAGCAGTATTTCAGATTTTTTTTTACATTTTACTGAGTATACTCCAACGAATCATGGAATTATAGATTCATTTGAGTTAGAAGGGGCCTTGAAAACCCTCCTGTCATGGGCAGGGATGCTTTCCACTCAACCAGGTTGGCCAAAGCCCCATCCAACCTGGCTTTAAATACCACCAGGAATTTGTGGCTTCTCTGGGTAGCCTATTCCAGTGCCTCACTACTCTGATAGTGAAGAATCTCTTCATAATACATAATCAAAGCGCACTTTCATTCCACTTAAAACCATTAACCCATGAATATGGATTGACTTGTGTAATTTGATGTCAGAGAGTTTATAAGAAACAATTAACTACATTTTCTCCCAGTCTTTAAAGAATGCAGATTTGAACTATTCTAGACTTTTGTTATAAAAGAGTACTTGGGAGTGTTCTTTGGAGTAAGGATGTGAAATTACTTCCAAATTCTGCATAGGACAAGTTGAATTGCAGTATACTTTACTGAGACTGCAAGTTAGTTTTTGACAGATGCTACGTCAACAGCATGCTTAGTACATCTATAGTGGGAATATATCAAGGAATAACTAACGAATAATTTTAAAAACTTGAAATAAGTCTGTCTTTTGATAAGTTGTTGGATGGAATTTTAAGTCAGCAGCAACTTGATTTACTGTTACTTGATCTTGCAAAATTTTCATAGATATTGAGGGCAGCAGAGAGGGCAGCATCATTATTTCTGTTTGCAACATTCATAGAAAAAGCAGCTTTTTGACGTTGTGGGTTAATTGTTTAGCTTAAAGTGTAATTTATTTTTTCAATGCTGAATTATCAATATTTAGTCATATTATTCATGCTTTAGTAGAGGAATAAGATTAGTTAAACTTTGGGAATTGAATTTTTAAAGGTTGCGTTTTGAAAACAGATGTATGTGACAAAGAAGCCAAAGATTAACAAATTAGAAGTTGTCATTACATTAATTAAGCATCTGTTTGGGGTACTCTTAAAATTATTAGTTTCAGACCATGACTCCTGGGCTATTTTTCTATACTGTTTGATATCCACTGTGCTCAGACTATATTTCTTGTTCTTTCTCTCCCTGAGACAACGTGCAGTTTGTTTCTTCATTGCACATCTGTGTACCACAGTGGGAACTTCACTAGCATAGAAATCACGACAATTTGGGTTCAAATCTGCTTCTCCTGAGAAGCACAGAAACATGGCTTAAATAAATAGACTGGTAAGTTATCAGGTTCTAATTATGCTTGCTTTTGTGAGCATGAGGAATTAAGGGCTACAATTCCCAAGATATCTGTACTGTTCGTTTCTCCAGCTACTTAAGCCAAAGATAAAGGAGAATTTCTTCATCTCTATTAAACAAAACAAAACAGAAAACAACAAAAACAAACAAACAAAAAAAGAAACAAAAAACCCACAACTATAGGCTTAAAGAAAAATGTAGGCAGCAAAGTAGGCAGTATAGGCATTTGATACTGGTACATTTTTTTTAATGCAGTCTTTCTCCTTTCTGTCTATTCTGTCTGAGAATTATAACACAGATTGTAACACTGATGGTCCTGCACTAGAGCACCTTGGTGTGCAATAATACTGTGATGAAGATAGGGACAACTCACGTGACTTTAAGTAGTGACTTTCTGTGCAGGACAGATAATAGAAAATTAACTAATGTCTTTTGGAAATTATGGCTTACTCAAAAGTCTCCTGTATCATCTTCATCTCCAGAAAGTGTTTTACCATAGAGGGCCCTTTCCCCATTTACACAGGGTAGCATTCATGGAAGGAAGACTACTAGAGCTTTTTGTGAATTTACTCAGACACCCAAAATACAAAATAATTCCACTGTAATACAGTTTGGGTAGAATGATAAATGCTGAAATTAATTTTGAAAGAGTTTTATTTCCACAAAACCTTAATTTTTTATTCTATACCAGCATGAGCTGCTATTTTTATGCTTTCTTTTCTGAAGTGTGATTTTTATTAATTAATTTTATATTAAAATCCTTGAGAAAACTCCAAAATACATTCATAAGATGCTTCTGGTTGGAAAATCATACCTGTGCTTTTTTACTTGGAATACAATAGTAATGAATATATCTTTTTACTAGGAATCATGAGACAACAGCTGGAAGTCCTGTATGTTCATAGTCTTTTGTCATGTGATCCTTTTTTATTTAACATGTTGAGTGTCATTAGAATGTCATCCCAACATTTTTTTTTAAAGAGAGACACTATTTATTCTAGTCTGCAAGTTCTTCTGAGGTTTCATACTCGTGCTCATATTCTTGCTGCTGTAGAGACACAATGTTTGCTATCTCCTGAGCAGGTGCTGAACCAAGGAAGAGAAAAAACTTCCTGCAGATGTATTTTTCACCTTTGGGCCCAGATCTGTTACTTCTAGGGAAGCTCATTATAAGGAGTTTTTTCATAGCAGGTAAGTGACAAAAGGAGGCAGATCTTATGCTGCTGTTTAGATGTTTTTTGTTGATGTTGTTGTTGTTTTTTAATTGGGGAAAACTCAATGTTTTCCATGGAAATCGCACACTTCTCATGTGGAGTCTAAACAAAATGCTTGTCTACGTATGTGCATTTGCTGTTAATATAATGTTTCTTATGTGCTCACCCAGCATAGGATGATCTCTGTACTAAGTGATCATTTTCCTTCTGAAGCCTGGCACACAATTTTCACCCTGGCTCACTTGAATAAGAGCAAGAGCAGAATCACTTATCACCAGCATCCTTTTCGGTTTTTTTTCTTCCTTCCTTTCTTTCTTTCTTTCTTTTTTTTTTTTTTTTTTTTTTTTTTTTTTAGGAACCAGGCCCTTAGCCCTCTTTTCACTTTGCTTCCATTAGTAGCAAATCCCCCTTGTCCTTTTTAATTTTTAATTACCATTGTCTGTTCACCTTTGTTTTACCCATGACATCTTCAATTTAAACAGTATCAGAGAGGTTGATGTGAACAGTTTTCTTTTCAGCTTAAGTGACTGTAGCTCGTTTAGTTGTTAATTATGCAGGGAGGTTTGCATGGCTGCGGCTGGTAATTTGAATATGCTCCCAATGTCAGGTCGGTGTCTGGGCGGCTGAGCTTGTAAAAGGATTATGATGTATATATGGTTCATGGCTAAGAGGGCTAATGAAAGTACCTCATTTAATCAAACACAATTAATTAAATGAACTTATGATATTAACCCATCTTTCCGTGCATGTATAATTTATATTAATTGATCTGCTGCATTGAAGTTGACCAATCAGGTAGGCTGTCAGCAGCCTAAGGAAGAAGGAAGTACCATTAGCATTAGTTTGATGCAAACCATAATTGATGGGTCAGTGTGTTTTAGGGATGTAGCAAAAGCTTTGTTAATTGTCATAAGACGTTCAAATTGATTGTGTCTGCATTAGTACATAAATTTAAATTGATTAATGTTTTGTTCTAAAATTAATGTCTATACCGCATGGGTGATACAATGCTTTATTTATTGGATTCATTAATGCAGTCTCAGGCAAAAAAAATAGTGTTGAAGTTAGGTAAGCGGGAGTAGATCGTTAAGGATGAGTTCAGTGGAGCCATGTGAGAGACAACATTCCTGCACGGAGCCCATGTCTGCCAGTGTCAAAATGGCTGCGTGTGAAACGCTGCCCTGAGACCATAGGGCTGGTATTTAATGAAAACTCTTCTGAAGACATTAATGACATGTTGGGGGCTGGAGGGAGGTAGGGGAATGCCAACAACTCTTGAGTATAGTAAATGGCAAGAAGTAATACGGAGATAGCCTAGAGCTGGCTCAATGTCTTACATGTTGTTAAATGTATTCCGTAGTCTAGATTAACACTGTCCCAAATACATTTCCTGTAAACATGTTTCATACAAGAGCTGCAGCCAGCTCATGCCGCCCGGCTTCAGCTGGACAGAAAACTGAAACTGCACCACAGCAGTCTAGTAACACAATCGTTTTGTCTGTGTGTCTTCTGTGTTTGCCAGCATAGGGAAATACTGTATGCATTTCATGTTTGACAGTCCGTTTCTTTTAAGCAATATTTGCATTTCCCATGTCTGGTTCTTGTGCTGCAGGACAAGATGTTTTCATGTGTTTTATGGCACCAGCAGGTAAATATAGTTTGTCCTTCTTCTGCTATCTTATTATACCATCTTATATTTCAGTTTGCTTCACTTCTGAAGTGAAGTTTTAAGGGAGCAAAGAAGAGTAGGAGTTCTACTGAGAAGTCACTTTAATTCATTTATAACTCCCTTTTTTTTTTTTTTCTTACCAAAGGAAACTTAACATCTGTTTCTTATAAACTGATTTAAATAGAAAATGTGTAATGCATCCTTTTACCAAATGGTTCTTTCTTTTATTGGAGAAATAAAGCAGTTTGACTGTTCTGCTTTTACTACAGTGCTTTCATGCTCTTAGAAATGGGACATCTCCACTTTCACGAGGAAGCATTCTAAGCTTCACACAGAGGAGAGAAGATTGTATATCTTTCTCTGCTGCCTTATTGAAGTATGGCATACAGTGTATTATTTACAGGCAGCTCCCTGAATCTGCAACGGTTGGGTTATATTCAAATATCACTCCATGTGGTGGCACTAGTGAGTAGCAAACACTATTGGCTCCGAGAGCACAACTCTCTTTTTAACTTCTTGAGATTGTGTTAATGAGTGACTCACATTTGTTTTCGGTTGTCGTATTTTAAGGACAGCTATTCAAAGCTAACTCATATTGCTCTGAGGTAATAGTGATGAAGTGATGAGTTTTGTCATGTGCAACAGTGTCAGCAATGCTTTTGACAGTTTGGGCAAATTAAGTTCTTATTACTTGTTTAAATTATGTTTAGTGTTTCTTTTTTATTTGCCAGCTTTATAACTGCAGTGTATATTATATAAGTAAAGATACACGTGCAGAGAGTTCTCATATTTCAGGTGAAAAAAGAGACAATGCTCTAAATTTCTGTGTTTTGTTTACACTTTTGTTTGAACGCCTCTGCAGGATTACAGTTAATTACTACAGAAAGGAATCTGCTCTTCAGTCTGTCGGTTTCCCAGCAGAGTGGCTTTTTACTTTGCAAAATTTTTACACTAATAACATAGGGTTATTTGACCCAGAGCCAAAATCAAGTGAGAAAAGGACTCATGCTGTGGAGAAAATAACGAGCAGTTCTCCTTTGTGCTTTAAGAGGAAAAGAAATGTGAAACAAAATAGAGAAAATGTACTGCTTAAGTAACATGAAAAATTGAAAACTAGTCTCGGTGCTACCATATGATGCAGTGGAAAAGAAAACCACAAACTTCAGGCACATTGTGTGAGAGCAGGACAAAAATGAGCACCCTGCGAGTCACTGTCCTAAGATGCTTTCTATTGTTTTTCCAAAGTCAGAAGGCTAAAAGCAAAAAGTTCTGTGTCCTACTCATATGCATATTTGGGAGAGAGACTTATATGTGAGTCTGGAGTGGAGTGGAGTGGAGAGGGAGGGGGCTTTGGCTTTAAAGCAATAATGTTCCTTTAGCTTAGCAGTTCTGTGAATGGGTCACAGATGTTCTAAGAGTGGAAATTAACGTTATTTTTTAAAAACCACTTAACTATGAGCAGAATGCAGTGTCACTTGGAGTAATTATTTTGTTAATTGTGTTGTGGTTTAGGCTGCAGACAGAGCTGTACTCTTTGCTAATGCTAGTGTTATGTGGACTAAAGTGTGGAAGAGGTGGGAGAGGAGTGACTGGGTGACTTTTGAAATGTTTACAGTAAGCCTAGGGAGGCAGAACAGTTGTCATTACTAAAATGTGTTTGAAATAAAACTACAGATAGACGAGTATTAAAAAATGAGAGAATTGGTCAGATCCTTGTCAGGTCTTGCCACCTGGTCTGCTCCTTGTTTTGCCATTGTTGAATGAAAAGATTCTCATTTAATTCTAATTTAACTGTGATAAAAAGATCTAGGGATGGTTGAGACGTCCATGGCCAATTTTTGTTGCTTTTTTGTTATTCCCTCTCTGAAACACTGTGAAATTCTATGGTCTAAACTGGTCATCCTCACCCTGACTTCAATGATTCTGTCCTCTGTAGGTGTCACTGCAGCCAGTCAGAAGTACCAGTGAGTGCAGAAAGGCATGAGTTCACCTAGCCATAAAAAAATAAATAAAAAATAAAACAGCAAAGAAGTATTGCTTCTCCAGAGTTTGGCTTAGATATAGAAAATAAATAAATACAGAAAAGTTGTCCACTTTACCAAGAAAGAAAATATCTTTCCTATTAAGTCCAAAAAACCTTGCATTGAGTTTTGAAGGTACGATGACAACAGTTATTTGAAAAAGAAATGGTTGTTCAAAAAAACAAACAGTTTTATGTACTGCCAGGTTTTCCTTATCCCTCCCTCCACATTAGAATTCAAAATAAAATAACAATGACATCCAAGAGAAAATATTTCTTAGTCATTTAAAAAATTTACAGTTTGTGACTGTAGTAATAAGAAAATACTAGAAATATTCAGGCATTCTTAAAGAAGTATTAATTATTGATGGATTTAGTCACAGAATAGCACCATACTCTGAGCTTTCATAGCCTAAGAGCTGCCTTTGAACTTATCTAGACCTGTAAATCTTGCACTAGAGTAAATCAAGAAGAAAGTCATGCATTACCATTATTAAAATAAAGGGATTTTGACTTTGATTAATGGCAAACGCTACAGGAAAATCATAGAGGAAAGGACATGACTACATCCAATGGCAATATTAAATATCTTTTTTCTTTTCAATGTTTTTGTTTTTCAATTATTTCCGACAATTAGAATGAAAAAAACAAAGCTTCTCTAACATCACATGACATCCCTTCTAATACCAGCCAACCTCTTAAGTTATATTTTTGTTACCATTTCAGCAGCATGAAAACACTGAGCAGAATTAAAAATGGAAAGTGAAATTTAAGTGTCCTAAAGTTTCTCTTGCTACAGTGGGAATAGTTTTGAAACAGTATAAGACAAGTTTCTTTTGATTTGTTTCAGGTACGTATTTAAAAAGTCAAACTGCTTAGCCAACCACTAGCATTTTCCAAAGCATAGTTTTATACCTAAATTCTTACAGTGGTAGTTTACTATTGTAGAGAAAATAAAATGATACATCTCCGGTTTATAGTTAAGTCAGTTTACAAAAACAATGTAGAAATATTTTAATTTGTAAAACACAAAATCAGAATGGGAAAGGAAGACTTAAGTTAAACTCGATAATGTATTATGGCACTTATTTGCATCACCTTTTACTTTTGTTTTGAGCTATATTAAAACAATTATATGCAAAATGCCTGAATTGTTTGACAGAGGCATATGTCCTCTGCACAGATTAGGCTGAAAAATCTTGATTAATTACATGGGTTTATTTGGGATGATAGAAATGAAGTAGTTAGGTTAGTATTTGATGTTCTCTCGTGAAAATTTAAAATCTACTTCTGAGTCTTTTATTAATAATGGTTTGATCAGGCAAATCATTGACAATGATCAGAGAAACTAAAATGACTTCTTTCTGTCAGAAGATCTTAACTCCCCCTAGGACTCCATCGTTCTCCTGCCTGGAATGTGATTCAGCATTTCAGATTTACTTGAGTAGTAGTGTTTTATATCAAATATTTTCACTGATTTCTCAGAGTGCTTAATCTACAAACTAAATTTTTAGTAAGTATCTGTATATCTGAACATACATTTCAAACATACATTCAATGTGGGTTATATATAATAAAATGTTTTGTCAGTAAGTGTCAGTGAATAACTGATAACAATGCATCCATGCATTCCTGTGGAAAATGTTCAATATGGACCAATTCTTTAAAACACAAATCAACGTTTCTTTAAAACATTGCTAGGTAAAGTGGATGTGAGAACATTTTGCTCCTTGAGGAAAACTCTGAAACCAATCTGCTTGTGTGTATGAGTTGTTCCACTCTACATGACAGTGGACACTGCTGTCCCCATCTCAGTCCTTGCAATGATTTAGGTACTAATGCAGGAGGCTGACTCACAGACTGCTGCAGCTCCAATGCTGAAACAGCCAGCTGAAGTTTGTCTGTATTAATGTTTTCAGCTATCATACCTGAAGCAAAAGAGAAAATGAGATGAAAGAGATTAGTTCTACGTCTAAAAACTGGTTATCTGTAGCGTTTCATGAAATTTGCCCTGAAGGGAAACTTCCTGGTTAGTTTTCCTGTTACTTCACACAATTCAGGCAGAATCATATTTGTTCCTATGTCATGTTACTTTAGCATAGTGTGTTGAGTAAAGCGAACAGGTGCCCTCTTGTATTGATCAGCTATCATGGCAAGGAACCGTTATTAGATTTTGAAGAGGAAAGAGAAGGGTTGAGAAATGAAGAGGAGAAGGTGGGACAGGTTATTGATGATGGTAATAACTGTGCTCACTGGTCTCCAAACAACAGAGCTCTAAAGTTGACCAGATGAGGAGATCAGTATAGATATGTTGAAGGGAAAAGACAACATGAAGAAGTATGGAGCATAGCTTCTTACCTGGCAGAATTATTAAAGTTCATTGAAGGAAGATGAACTGTTTCAATATGTTAAACACTTGAGGCTGGTAAGAGAGAATTGCTGTCACAGAAAGAGGCATTGTTCAGGAGCTTTGTTTTGTCCTTTTTCTTTTTTCTTTCCTCTTTCCTTTGATTTTGTTATTCTTTTGAGTTTCTTTCTGTTTCTGTAGAGCCGTATGCTAGATAACCATGTAGAAATTAAAAAGCAAACAAATAGAAAAGGGTAAACAATTTATCTGAACAGTTACTGTTGCTCATTTTATCTGACAATTTGCTTTGTGAGTCCAGCAAAAGCATAGAGTTAGTTTTCATTAATGTATGAGTAAGAATGTAGCATATATATCATATCACTGCTTTCATCTGTTCAATAGGATGTCTTCCTCAGCTATTGCTTTATTGTAGGCAAGCATCTGGCATATTTTAGGAGACAAGTATGCTGAGTGTTATATATCTTGTTGTGCAATGTAAATGCACTAGCCAGTAGAGACTTAAAATATACCAAGCATGTTCCAGAATTTGCTAGTTTTACCCAAACAGTGACTCTAACATAATTAATTTGGTGGTAATAAAAGGCAAAAATGTAATTCTGCATTCTGCTTGATAGTAAGAAGTGCACTAAATTAAGAGACAGTGAACTCTCAACAGTAAATTCTGCTTGAGGGTTAAACTCTCTGTTCTACTGAAAGGTCACCACATGATTCAATGTTTTTAATCCTTCCACGGTGTAATGACATTTTAGGGGATGTTTGCAAACATATATCAGAGGTGTCTATACAAAATCACATTTGATTTCAACACACAGAGAAAGGATGCTTTCTCTATTGTCTACAAAGTGTGCGTTAATTTAAATTCTATCATTAGAATTTGTTTTACATATATTCTGAAACAGAATATAAATTGAAACTGTTAGAGTACATAGTTTCACTGCAGGAAAAATGTAAATATTGTGTTCTTTCATTTAGCACCACCCTTCTCTCTAAAATAGTTATGTATTTTTAAGAGATAACCCTTATTTTGCTGGGATTAATATGACATGAAAATTTAGGATAAGAAGAAAGTTCTAATAAGCTATCAGTGTAATTTATGCATATATTTAAGACTGTATGAACCTGATGCCAAGAAAATAGGAACCTTTAACCCACGTACATACCCACGGATGTACCTAGTGGGTAGAATGAACCTTGTGTGGGGATCTCTAGTATACCACAGGTGGCTGTGGTATTCAGACAGCTGTGGTATTCAGGCAGACATGCAAGACAGTAGATCATACTGCCGATTTTAAAAGCAAAATTAGCAAAAAAGCAAAAAGCAAAAATAGTAGAGTATGGTAAATCCTGCTCCTTGACAGGACCAATCATTTGGGCATAGCACCCCATTGCTTCCGATTTGAAGGTAATGCTAGGACCATCCTTTCAAAGTCATTTCCCCTCTGATGCTCCCAGTTTTCAAAGGAATCCTTCAGTAACCTGGAGAGAGTAAGGGAAACAATTAAAGATCAGACTATATGTATTTTGCTGAAATCTGTGGTTTATTAAGGATGATTATGGTTAGCCTATTACGAAAACATCTTTAAAAACAAATAATTTTCTTCAAAAGATGGGCTTATCATTACAAAGTCACTTGTGAATTTGATTGACATTTATGAGATAGCTAGAGTTGGAAATGATTTTTCAAAGTAGGCGTTGCTGGCTTCACCATACTGCTGGAAACCTTGTCCATGTTCTCTTGTTTTATTCAACTGTCCATTGATTAAGTCAGCTACCTAAAATGCAGCACTATCTCTTCTTCTCCTTAAAAGTCTACCTTGATCATTCCTCTGTAACACTCAGGGAAGTGTTATATCTGATACTCTAAAGAATTATTTTCACTTGTAGTATTCCATGCGAACTGGAACACATCTGGAAGAAAGGACTGAGAAGGCATTCCCTGGGAAAATCCTCTACTTGTACTAATGCAGTCACCCTGCTAGAGGTCTGTGCCCTTCGTCCATCAAGAGCAATATATAGATGATTCATGTTTTTTTAAAGGACATGCTGAAGTGCACAGTATTGGCAGTTTTATCAAAAGCAGTTCATTTGGCAAACAAAATTTGGTTGAGACAGACTCTTGGAGAGTGGGAAAACAAAGTTCAAGCTCATTTTTTCATTCATAGTGCAGCTTCAGGAAGAACGCGGGGCAATAGTTTGAGGACTTCCCTCTGAAAAGCCATGGAAAATACTTTTCCAGAACATGCTTAACTTTCTGCAAAACAGAGTATCTACCACATAGAGAATGAAGGTGCCTTATCTCGTAATACAAATCACACGTGTATCACATAACTATCCTGTGAAGATGTTCCCTTGACAGAGGAAAATGTTGAACCTATCTCTCCATATACTGGATTAGCACTTACATTAGCTGTCCAATGAAAGAAAGTGAGGAAGCTGTCCTGTGGTTGCCCCTGTACTGCAAGACATACTTTACCTCATCCTCTTAGGGTTTATCCTCAAATTTCTTCTGCCTTTTTTGTGTCCCTAGCCCACTGAAAGACATGAATATCCTTTGGTATTAGCAGTGGAGTAACCTCACTTTGGATACTGTTCTCAGTTCTGGGCTGCACAATATAAAAAGGGTATTAAGGTCTTTGAAACATCCAGAGGAGGCCCAAAGCTGTTAACAGGGATGGCAGGCATGTACTGTGAGGAGAGGGTGAGGACACTTGGACTGTCCAGTCTTGAGAAGAGGCTGAGAGGTGACCTTGTTGCTCTCTGCAACCCCTGAGGATGGGGAGCAGAGGGAGGTACTGGGCTCGGCTCCTGGTCACAGACTGAAGGATGGGAACAGCACAGACATGTACCAGGGGAAGATCAGACGGGGCACTGGGAAACCTTTCTGTGCCATGAGGGTGGTCAGACACTGGAACAGGCTTCCTAGAGAGGTGGTCAATATCCTTGCTTAAAAAGTGTTTGGATAATATTCTTGATGATAATCTTTAACTTGGAGTCAGTCCCAAAGTAGTCTGACAGTTGTAGGACAGTTGGAAAGGACAGTGTAGGTCCTCTCCAATTGAAACTATTCTATTCAATTTTCCTTTTCTTGCATTGCAAAATCTAACCTTGGTGAATTTAGATGTTCCTTGTGAGGAGAGAAGCTGAGAAGTAGATGAATCCTGCTGTAAAGCATATAATAAATTCATTTCAGAATAAAATCACTTTTAAAAACAAGTTATTAATCATGAAGATTAGGAAAAAAGAAGAAAACCACTATCATTTCCCAGTCTACATTTGAACTTTATTTTCACTCATTTCTGTTTCACTATCTGTCCTTTCTTCTGTTCAAAATATGAAGCACACTGAGAAGGACTTATTGTGCTGAGTTGCTTTGGCCATTTTGGGAGAATATCACTGAGAAAGTAGAGTAGACTTTTTGGTGTTGCATGGTGTCCTCTGGCAAGGACAGGCAGATAGTAGGCCTTCTGGCACAGTAGGCAGGAATTTAAGGACATGACACATTTCCTTCCTTACAGCCCACTCTAGGAGCAACTCCAGCAACACAGAGAACTGAGATGCTGCCGTTAGATGCACGCTAGATCAGCGCTTGGTTATGTACTCTCTTATCTACTTCTTCCCAAAACCAACTGTAAAATGATGTACAGAAGATAAAATTTACAAAAGATGCATTTTTACACAGCTTTTGCAGTCATAAACCTTGTTGATTTTAAAGGAATGGTGGGTGTCACAGGATGTGCCTGTGTATGAGTGATTGTACTTTGGGAGGAATTTAATGAGTTTAAGAGCTGTTTTTTGAAGTTTTTCTTCATTGTTTCCAGAAGATTTGTCTGTTTTGAGCTTTACAGAGATGAAATTATGATATCACCACTTGGATTCTCACACACAGGCTTTTCAACTTGTACCCCTCTGTCCCTTGACTCACCATGGAAAATGAAATACTCCTGCTGTGCCTGTTTATGGAAGGTATCCCCAACTGACAAAGCACGGAAGACTAAATGTAGCATTCATGGAAGAAACAATGATTTGTGCACACAAACGGGAAACACATTCTCTCAGACTTATTGACAATGCCATGCTAACTGCAGTCTCTTAAAGGAAAATCTGCAGAATCACTGCCAGTTCTGCTATAATTGAGTTGAATATCCAGATTTCTTCTCACAACAGCCCCCAAAAAATCATTGCATTGCCTTTGTTTCTTAGCCAAGAACAGGCAGTAGGTGAAAGGAAAATTTCATTTCCTTTTAATCTCAATGTCAGATAATTGATATGTCTGTTAAGAGGAAAGAAATTCTTGCAAAATGCATCATATGCTCTTCTTACACCAACTCTAAACAGAAGATAGTTTTACTTCATCTACTCCCACTCATTTATTTTTCACATCTCACTAGTGAATAATGCTTTCTAGACTTATACAAAATGCCAATATTTTCATAGGTGCTCAGAGTGTTTTTGTTGAAGAACCTACTTTAATTGAAAGAAATATTAGTTAATTGTTTCTTTTTCTTTCATTTTTTTTAAATTTGAATTAATTTACCTTATAAGCATGACTCACCTCCATCATGCTGAAAGAAACTTGAGGTTGCACTGTTCAGCTATGCAAAAAGGAAGGATTTCCTCATTGGGATAAATATGATTTCCTCTGTATTGAAGCTACACATCTAATCCACTGTTGGTTTGGCAATTATACCCCACTGGACTGCAGGTGGGCATTGTGCCATATGAGCAGTAGGACAAAAGTTCAGGCAGCCAAAAATCTGACTCAAACATGTTTCTTGATGGAGCAATCCCAGCTAAAAATGCTACTATTTGTCTGAATACATGCACTGTCTTAACACATGCACAACATGGTTTACCATTAAAAATGAAATAATAGGTGACACTTTTCCTTTAAACAAAAGATCAAAAGAGCCACAAGGAGTGGATAGAAACACTTACTTCTTGTGTGGATGCAGAAGAGAATTGAGCCACAGTTTTGAAAGTCTGAGATGTTTCCTACCCAGATTCCGAGCTTCCAGCAGACAGTAAGGCAGGGTTCATTTTAGTCCCCAAAGCAATGACAAAAGTGTCAGGGATATGCCTCCAGAGCCACAGTGGAGAATGTTCCCAGCTACTTCCCTCTGGACAAGCAGAAGACACAGAAAATTTGAACTTGATTTTTTGTTTGTTTGTTTGTTTGTTTAGATTAGTTTCTTCTAATTTGCAATTGTTATAGAACTTCTCAGTGACCTGGATTTGTGGTATTCTCTGTGATATCCTCCTTTGCCTAAGAAGAGAGGAAGAAGAACAGTTCTCCTGGGAAATTTTAGATGTTATTGGGAATGGAGTGCTTATACAAATGGTGTTTCTGCTGGCTCAACCCAAAGAAAAGAATCTGACAGTGATGGGGAAAAATCATGAAACATACCACTACCTCTTAAAGGTTCCTTTCTATGTTAACTAAAAAGTGAGATGCAAACTGCTACTGCTTCTGCTGCTGTCATTTAGAGGAATAATTAGCAGAGAGAAGCTTTTACTTGAGCTGATGGGTTTAACAAAAGTGAGAAAAGAAAAAAAGGAATCCAAATCACAGATAAAATTGCCTGAATGTTTTATTTTGCTTGTCTCCTTTGGTTTTCCAGACTCCTATCCTAAAATCAGCAGTTTCTCCCAGCAATGAAAAATAAGGTACTCAGAATACACCAGCATTTCAATAGGTTGAGGTGCTCACTACTTCAAAGCAAGGGTTTTCCCTCCTATCGTTTTACATTGCAAGTGATGATTTTCTATAAATATAGGGATACTATAATAGTATTTCATACTTTCTGCTAACGTACAATAGTTCTAGAGATAAATACCTCTTCTGCCATAGGCCTGATCCTACTCAAATGAAGAGTGAGAGTAGTGCTAAACTGTGTTGCCTTGCAGTGAAATATGATGATCCAGAATACGAAAGTAATATTGTCAAACTAAAAGGAAACCCTGAATTGGCATTTTATGACCCAGGAATTAAAAGCTACTACCTTTTTTGCTTTGCTAAATAAACCTGATTTATATTACATTTTATTTCTTCCCTCTTGTTCCTTTCTTTTCTCCTCTTTTCTTAACAGTAGATTATTTACTAGTCTCATTATTCGAAGTTCTATGTGCATTAGATTTGTTTTTTTCTTTCAAAGCAATTAATTTGCTTACTTTTTCAGTTCCTCACCAAAGCAAAATATTTTTCTTAACCACAGAAGTATTCTCATGCAAGGAAAGTGACTTATAGCAGATGATACTTCTTATAGCATGATGGAGTTCTTTTCCTAAACAACAGAATCCTGATTTACACAGTCTTCCTCTGGAGAAGACTGACTATGAAAATGCCCATTTTCACTAGGTAGTTGGTTTGCACACTCCACTGAATTACATGGAAGCTCAGCCCTTTACCCACCAGATGTATACAGCTGGTACTGAGGGACTTTCTAGCAAGTGATTCTGGTCATCTCATGCTTTTCATCAGTACTATGAGAGAAAACATTACTGAGCAGATGCCTGTAACACCGTTTGTGTCCTGCTCTGATTTACTTTTATAGCATTTACTGTATGTCGTCGCTCTATTAAACTTTCTATATGAACAGTTTCTCTGTTAATTAAATTGGGCCCAATGAGGCAGTACATGGTCCTCTGATAAGCTCATTCATCTTTATTTGATTCTTTGCTGACACGTTAGTTGCCTTGTGACATAGGTTAAGTCATTGAGTGGCCATTACCTCCTAGTTTACTCTCTCATGTTACTCCTAACCACCTTCCTGAAGTCAAATCCAGATGATTTGTGCCAATTTCATGGGGGCACAAACTGGAACATCCGATAACTTTCTACATGGCTGACTTTATACAATCTTGCTTGCACATCTCAAGCTGCTATGTCTGTCAAAATACAATTTTTTCCCCTCTTCCTTATGGGCTTTGATATAGCTATGAGTACTCGAGATCTCAATTATAAAATGTCATGACACTGCCGCACAATTTTTTACAGTAATTTCACAGTGTCACTTTGTGATTATTTCAGGATAGCTTTGAACCATGACTGAAATGAATTGTGGCCCTTAGTGTATTGGGTGATACAAATTGTGAGCTGGTGTGACAGAAAGGCAGGCATCGTTAGGAATAAACTCCATGCAGAGGGAGAGAAGTGTGTATTTTTCAGAAATACAGAAGTTCAAAAAGCAAGCAACAAAATGAAGACAGAGAAAAGGAGAGAAAATTCAACATTTGCAGTAAAGCAAGAGTTGACCGTGCAACTTTAATTCAAATAACTTGTTACTTTTGTCGGACTTCCTTGGGGCTCACACAGCACTGACCTAGAATCAAATTCTGCAATGACCTTCCTCAAACTCAGTCCTGAGAAATGGGTCCTGCATGCTTTCCAGGAAATCCAAATTGCAGATGACACTACAGATGTCAAACCTTGAATGCCTTATGAACAAAATATTGGCATTGTCCAGCAACTCAATTGCCTTATGATACTGCTTTGAGTAATTTAAAGCACAATTGTTCATACAGAATGAATGAATGAATATGGAGGAATTTTCCAGTGCCTCTACCACATCCTTAATCAAAATACTGAAGGGAGGGGAGGGAAAGATTTGTCACAGTGCTGGTCTTGTGAAGGTGTGAGAAAGGGAAAAGGCATGCCCTTGTACTCTTGATGAAGCCCCACTTTGGGATCAATGCAGTAGAACATTTTGGCTAAAGCATAGGCAAAATATGTAATTGTTTTACTGACGGAAATGTCTTTGAAAGTTTTGCTCATAGCTTAATATTTTTACTTTAACTTTTACATCATTAACTTCATCTAACAAAGTTTACAGTATGATGTATTTGAAATGTTAGCACTTGTCACCTGAAACATGACTGACAAACCACCACTTTTTCTAACAAGAATGACGAAAACCAGTAAGAGAAATCCTACAAAAAGCATTAAATATTCAGTTTATTTCTGGAACACGTGTGTATTTTAGCTCCTACCTTTTCACAACTGGAATAGCCTATGCTTAGGCAACAAGACCTTATAGTGAGAGAGCTTCTGGAGATATTATTTCTCACTAATTCTCTCTCCATTTTTGCAGTCTACCTAATACTGAGGGATCTGTTTTACATTACTTTTTTTCATTTGTTTATGTCAGGATATTTCTACTTCATGTTTTTATGCAGTGAGAAGTACTCCACCAAGTAAAACAAAAACAAAACAAAAATTGATTGTATAAATGATAGGCAGCTCAAGGAACAAGGATGACAGCAAATGTTAAATGGCATTAAAAAAAGCTTTTATCTCCTCTCACCTCCCATAATACTTGTTTGATGTAAAGTACAAGCCACTTGTTGCCAGCAAAAACGGTCATCTCATTTAGACTGTATTGCTGTGTAGCTTCACCTAGCACTGATAACATTACTTAACAGTGCAGATTCAAGCATTTTTATGTTACATGGAACAAGGATAACCTTCTTGCATCTCAAACTCCTGTGCAATCTTACAAGAAAACTCAATTAATCAATTAGAATACTTTACTCAAATTACAGGGGAATTATGTGCCCTCTGTCGCTGAGCAGCACTGGAACTTGTGGTGCATTACAGCAATTAAGAATACTTAATTTCCAAATGGCACAAATGAACAAAGTATGAGTCATGGTGAACGTTTACTCTTTAAAAGCCATCAGTGCTAATGGTTTTGTAACCTTCGTAAATTTAATATGGGCTTCTTTTATACAGCAGTTAAACCCACGTCAGGATGGTATAATATTACTTCTCATATGTACACTGTTTTGCAGCCACACACTTAATTGCATACATAATAAAGATAGGTTCTGAGGTAGGCATCTTCTTACCCTACTTTTTTGTGTATAGATATGATCACACTATACTACTGCACTCTAAGGAGTACACTTAAGCCAATCTATAAGTAATGATTCATAGCATATTTTCCTCAGTGAAGTTATGATAAGCAAAGATTAGGCTGAGAAAGCAGAGTATTTTTAGTGTACTTCTGAAAAGACATTTAATATATATCAGAGGATTTAAACAACCTTTTTAGAGTTTGTAGTCAAAAATTTTAACTTTTAGAAGAAGTCAGATCATATTTAGCTATCACTAACTGATTTATCTGGTAGCAAATATTTTCATGAATGAGTAATTTATTTCTAATCTTCATAGTAATTACCAACTGCTATAGAGTTATGTAGTGCTGATCCTAATGAATATGTTGAATAGACATGCTGCTTTACAAAGACACTGTTGATAACGTAAGCAGGAATATCCTTATGTATATTGACAGTTGTATCCAGTTAAAAACTGCCTTAAAAAAGCAATACTTTCAGTTTTGTCTTCAAGACTCCTGTGAGTTACTTCAGTAAGGCTGTAAAAGCTTCAGCTGTAATAGTCTTTCCCCTCCTTCTTCCCCCAAATAGTAAGAGAGAGATCATAAACCCAGGAAACATCTGGATTTATTTTCTTTTCAGACTTCTGTAGTACCAGTGAAAAACCATACACAACAACAGAGGGCCACCAAAATAATTGTCAGCAGAGCAGTAATGATAGGAAGTGGGCATGAAAAGTGTTTTCCCAGATTATTCTGCAATGAGTGAAGGTAGATACTGCAGCCTTCTCTACAAGGAGTAAGTGTTTTACTTGGTGAAGTTATCCTAGCTTTGTTCTGATTGTTAGTGAAATAACATGAAAAGATGCAGTGCTGCAGATGTCACTGAAAGTGAGGTATAAGAACCTACTAGGAAAATGTTTAAGGAAGGCAGCTTTCATACAAAAGAGGTACAGGTCTCTCTCAGCCTTGTCACCATGCAAGGTTTTACTTAGTTTCCAAAATTATTTCCTAATTTTATTTGTTTTTGTTAGTATATAAGTACTCCTTCAAAATAGGAAGTGGATTTTTTTATTCTGAAATGAAGGTTTTTGTTTTTGTGGAAATTCACATCTAGAGATGTATCTGTAATTTTGGTGAAGTTGGTTAGCCAAGTTTTACAACAAAGTGAAGATACAGAATCTGACACTGCTTAAAATAGCACTGAATATTTTTCAGCTTTTCCAAATTGCAGCCACAATCAATAACATTTGCAGATGAGGTGAGAAACAGCCCTCGAGTTATTTTTTCAGCTGATATAAAAATAAAACAAAATGAAAGCTATCAACAGCAATCCTCAGAAAATTAGAATATTTATTATGCAATATTCTAAAAAATAAGCAACCAATCATAATTAAATGTGTTGGTGTTCATTACAACTAAATTAGCCTTAGTTAATTCATTCAATATTAATGTGGAATTCAAATTTAATTCCATAGAAATTATAATCTGGCAATTAATTAACATATTAAAATTGAGAAGCATTGCCTGTCCCTTTGAGGCGCAAGTATTTGTTTTTAATGAAGTCTTTCAGGAAAGGAATAAGAGATTTTTTTTTTTTTTTTTTTTTTTTTGCTAGTGATTGGAAATTTGTATAGGAAAAAACTAATTTTCTAAATGGAGTAGTTTTTTCATTTCTTTCTTTTCTTTTAATATATTTTCAGATCCTTTTCCATTAAAATGGTATAAAAATTTTCTTTTTAACTGTCATTGATATATATATGACAGTGAGTTTTATGTTTCAGAAGACAAATATTCATAATCAGAATCATTTACATTCAAATTCAGTTCCAGAGAAACTGAAATTAATTCTAGAAATTCCAGGAAAATAGTAAACTTTGCAAAAGTCTTTTCACAATCTTCAGTATTTTGAAAGTTAAAAGTCTGCTGTCACCAGAAGATTAATGTAACTGCTATAATCAAAAGATTTTCCTTGTCTCATGTCTGGTATTTCAATTTGATTATCATAGCACTTTACCAGTTTCTTGAAAAACTAAATATGACAGTCTGATAGTCCCAAACAGTGAGATAAATCTACAGACAAGTTTTCACAGAGAAAGATACAAATAGTGGACTGCATGAACCCTGCATATTCCTCTACTAATGAAGCCTTAGATATAGATCTGGATAGGATGACATACTTTGGGGTCTGTGAATATCTAGTGTGATTTTACTCAGTTTCACAGTTAATTTTAAAAGTTTTTTTTTTCTGTTAGTTGACTTGACTATCCATACTACCAATAGAAATCACCAACACATTCGTGAAAGTTTCAGCCAGAGAACTAAGTTTTTAAAGGCCAGTCACCTCCTGTTGTAAATTAAAATAGCAAATTTTGATACACCTAATTAAGTGTTCTTCAATTGTGAAACTTTGATATCAAAGACTACCTTTGAATCACACTGGAGACTGCTGAGGTTGAATACATGTTTATGCTACACTGAAAACATAGCTATATTTCATATATTGGTATATAATGAGGAAAATGTGCTTCTGAGTTGAAAAGACCTTTTATTCTCATTTTAACAAATCACGAGCAAAAATAAGGGAACGATTTTCCTTCTCCCATTTCAACTAATTGGAAAATCCACTGAGATTTTTTGCTATTTTTATCAATTATGAGACTATTCCCCAAAGGAATCTGCAAGATATATTAGTTTGCTTATTCTGTATATTTTAGCTCAGTACGAATCCACATTTTTCTTGCATGTTCTCCTCCAAAACTTTGATGTAATTTGTGTACCCAGTTTAGATGGATGGCATTCATTGAAACATGATCATAGTATCTAGTAAGTTCCTGACTACCCATTGGACATCAATATTTTTCTTTAAAAAGTATTGACATGCCATTAATTGTGATTGCAGTTCTTGTGTCATGCCCCTAGAAGCAATATATTTGAACTCCAAGTGCCAAACAACTTCTTAAATTGTTTGTGTGGAAAGTATTGAGCATACTAGAGAAGGAAGGCTGGAACTAGATTACTCTTCTGTAAATCTGGTGCTACTGTCTTAACTGAAATTTTATTGTTTAAGCAGTATTGCTAGAAATGATCTCTGACTTGTTCCTCTAATGATAGTAGAGGGAAAAAAAAGGAAAGCCATACAACAAACATGTAAGCAACTTTTGAACTTTTCAGTATTTGTACTAATTGAAATCCTTCACTGGAGTTGACTGTAGTTAACACGAAAATGGTTAGTTAATATCCATTCATGGTTCAGGGCCTCTATATGTGGCCAGAGAGGGGATCCACTGCTGCTCCACACCTTTTGCATCCACAGACTGGAGATTAAGAAACGTGGTAGGGTTCTTAGATGTTTAGATGTTTTTTGACTAGCAAAAACCCCATTTTTTTTAGAAATCATAAAAAAGCATTATTTTTGGCTGTATGTATTAGAGCCATAGGCATTACAGGAAAGAAAAAAATGTAGATTTTGAACAGGGTGGATGTTTTAGCTTTTCTAGGCTTGTTTAGTCTAGGTTTAAACCAATTAACAATTAATCTAACTGTATGTATAGCGATAAAATAATTCTGCAAATGAGTTGTGCTTTGGAACGGTATGAATATTTCTTACTGTATTCTATCTCAGGTTCCTTATGGGACTGATGCAAATGATAAAGGATGGACTGGCTTAAAGAAAACACCATACACTACTATAAAATCATAGAATCATAGAATCACCAAGGTTATAAAAGACCCACAGGATCACCCAGTCCAACCCATCACCCATAGTTCTCACTAAACCATGTTCCTCAACACAACGTCCAAACATTCCTTGAACAGCCCCAGGGTCAGTGATTCCACCACCTCCCTGGGCAGCCCATTCCAGTGCCTGACCACTCTTTCAGAGAAGTAGTATTTCCTAACGTACAGCCTGAACCTTCCCTGGTGCAGCTTGAAGCCATTCCCTCTAGTCCTATCACCAGTCACAGGAGAGAAGAGGCCGACCCCCAGCTCAATACAACCTCCTTTCAGGTAGTTATAGAGAGCAATAAAGAATCCTCCACTAATAATAAATAAAGATAAATAAAGATCCTCCACTAGTGTAACGTGAAAGATACGTCTGAAACAATATGGGGCTTTTGTATTCAAAGTACAGCATTATAGGAGGTAATACTTCATTTAACACTCAGGAAACATACTCCCATTTCAACAAGAGAACTGCAAGGAAAGGCAGACTGAAAGAAGAATACTCACTTGTAGCGTAGTGTCGAAAACAACAAGCTTAGAACTTGTTGGAACAATGTCATAACACTTGTGTGACCTCATGAATCGCACATAAATGTCACTTTCTGACTCTTCAAGTGCTGTAAGTAAAAAAATTTTGTTTTATTTAAAGAACCTTAAAAAAAAAAAAAAAAGTTAAAAGCAGCCTCCTCTTCTCCAGACTGAACAATCCCAGCTCCTTCAGCCGCTCCTCATAAGGCCTGTGCTCCAGACCCCTCACCAGCTTTGTTGCCCTTCTCTGAACACACTCCAGGGCCTCAATGTCTTTCTTATAGTGAGGAGCCCAAAACTGGACACGGTACTTGAGGTGCGGCCTCACCAGTGCTGAGTACAGGGGGACAATTACTTCCCTGTTCCTGCTGGCAACGCTGTTTCTGATGCAAGCCAGGATGCCATTGGACTTGCTCTTGGCCACCTGGGGACATTGCTGGCTCACGTTCAGTCAAGCATCAATCAATACCCCCAGGTCCATTTCCTCTACAGAGTCACCCAGCCACTCTGCCCCAAGCCTGTAGCATTGACTGGGGTTGTTGTGGTCAAAGTGCCTGACCCGATATTTGGTCCGGCTGAACCTCATCCCATTAGCTTCAGCCCAGCTATCCAGCCTGTCCAGATATCTCTGTAGGGATTATGTACTATAGTGCAGTAAGAGCTAAGACATTACAGCTAGATTATAAATGTCCTTGCTTTTCCTGCAAACAACATATGTGTAGAATATTTTTGGATACTGTTTGAATTCCTCCATAAAGCATGGAAAAGTTTGAAATAACAGAGATAGAAAACATATCTGAATTTTATTTTTTATCTTTATTTGCCATGAAATTCAAATAAATATAGACCAATATAAACTAATGTACCGAAGCACATATTTTAGAAAATCCAGTTTCCCCTTTGCCAAAAGTAATCATAGATTGATTAGCTCAAACTTAGCAATAAATCTTGAAAAGTGTTTTGACAATGTAGAGTGTTTCTAATTGTCCTGAAAAGAGGACATGGGGACTGTGCCAACAACCCCTTGTTTACCACTTCACTGGTATCTTGTGTCACACTTGTTCGTTATCTGCATACTAGCTGAAACAATATCAGCCTTTCTAAGCAATTACATTGTTATAGGTCTTCAAAGGCACTGAAAGTTGTCACTTTACTAAAAAATCTATGGTGGTGTGGGCTCAAAATAGGATTTGCTATTTTTATGCACTTATTTTCTGCTTTCTGCACAAAAGACATGACTCAGCCACCTAAAAAAAAGTGAGAAGTACCATACAGTTGATGTGGGAAGGGTGCTGATTTTGTGTGTGTGTAACCAGTAAATTGCTTTCCTGACATAGAAAAAATGTTTACTGATTAATGTATAGTGATGTATTATTTTATATTTTTTTATTTAGTGCCCATGTAATAGAGAATCACAGAACTTCAAGAAAGATAATACCACCATCTTGAAAAAAACATTTGAGATTTTATCAAAATATTTGATTCTAATAACACATGATTATTACTCTTTTACACAAGTGACAGAAATTACAAATGTGAATGAACATATTGGCAGCCTGCCATCATGGTACAATAACAGTGTAGCTGCTGCTGTTCTGTCATCTCTAAGCAGGAAATCAGTGTTTGTTATGCTGTAGATGGCATTTAAATGTGCTCAGGTGGTTCATGGGGTATCATTTGAAATATATTTTCAACAACATGCTGCAAAAAGGCTGTAGAACATTAGATTACCAAAGGAGGAAAAATTGTGCTAGCATACAGTTATCAAGATAAGCACAGTGAGAAAAGTGAACTTCACCTTGTAGCCATCAGTAAGTGAAATACACGATTATCATGTAAGAACAATTTTATTCCCATTTCTTACTGTAAATCTTAGCTTGAGTTTGTATGCATTAAGGCATTATAAGGTAAAATGCATTTCACTTAGCTTGCTTTTGAACTCCAAAACTGTTTTATGCTACTCTGTGTTTACACTTGAAAGGCAGAAGAACTCTTAGAACTTTAGTCCTTGGACTCAGGACCTGCATCCTGGCAATCACAGAGCAACAACATCCAGCTGTAAATAAGGACTCACAATTGCTGTCATAGTGCAAGCAAGATCATAGTTTTGAGGTAAGTTTTAGCAGGAGCGCTGCTGACAGGTGGGATTTCTCCTCTCTTCGCTCATCTGTACATTGGTCCTCTTTCTTTTTCCCATGTTCTCTCTCTCTCTCTCTCTCTTTTTTTTTTTTTTTTTTTTTTTTTTCTGGTGCACAAGCCTTTTGTTTCATTTTACAGAGTCAGGCAACATATGCATATGCACAATTATTCCTTTTGTTTTGTTTTTGTTAATTTCTAATCAGATCAGCCCTGTGCTGAACTCTCTGTAGAAGATTCCTACCTTTCTTGTACTGGGGAGCCCAGAACTTGACACAGTACTCCAGATATGGCCTCATCAGAACAGAGTAGAGGGGGAGTCTCTTACACCACCACCCTCAACCTGCTGGCCACACAATTTTTAATGCACCATTAAAGGATACCATTGGCCTTCCTGGCCAGTTGGGCACACTGCTGGCTCATGGTCCACCTTTTATCCACCAGAACACACAGGTCCTTCTCTGCAGAGCTTGTCTCCAGCCGGTTACCTCTGAACCTGTATTGATGCATGTGCTTATTCCTACCCAGGTGCTAGACACTTTACTTGCTCTTGTTGAACCTCATCAGGTTCCTCCCTGCTCAACTCTCCAGTTTGTCCAGGCCTTAGTGAATGGTAGCACAGCCTTCTGGTATGCCAGCCACTCCTCCCAGCTTTGTCTCATCAGAAAACTTGCTGAGGGTGGAGCCTAGCCCTTCATTCAGGACACTGGTGAAGAGCAGACCCAGTACCAACCCCAAGGGAACACCATTACTTAAGGCTTCCAACTACCATCGACATCACTGACCACAACGTTCTGAGCTCTGCCAGTTCTCAATCCACTTTGCTTTCCATTCACCTATCCCACAATTTCTAAGCTTCATTATGGATGTTATGGGAGACAGTGTTATGGAGACTTGCTAAAGTCAAGTTCTCATGTTCTACCAACTCTTTTAGCTTGAATCCAAGGACAAAACAGCTAATGAGTTCAGATGCTTGCAACAGCTAAATCTATTTTGTGTATTCCTATCTACATTTTTCTTGTTAGGTTAAAATATCTTATTACTATAATCTTTTCACAGTCTTTCATCAAACTTAGGTGCAGATCATTTAGGTTTTGTTGAAGAAGGCAAGAACCACTAGCCATATTAGCTACATATACTTTAGCATGTGTCCAGGTTGTGGTTTCTCATCTCCACTAGAACTATAAATTTAATTAATCATTATTTCTGCCATGTCTTGTAAGCCACTTGCTGGAGCACGGTATGCTGGCACAGATGGGAAAGAAAGCTGTTGGAAGCTCCTGGAGTTTCTATGGAGCTCTGCTGCCTCCAAAATTGCTTGTTAGGATGGCATGCTTTCAGAGAGCAATCTGTATTAGCTTTGCATCTTTGTTCTGGTTGTGGAATGATGCAAGTCTTTTCTTCATTTTTGCTTTTGAAAAGCCATTCCTATACAAGTAAAGAAAATTAAGAGCTGCCTGTTATGTTTTACCATGGACATTTAATTAATTACCACAGTCGTAAAATATCAGCAGTCTTTGTGAAACTCCAGACTATTCAAAAGTCATTATGCAGTATGACTTGTATGCTTACAAGACATCCAAGCAGTCTTGCCTTAGATGACTAGATATCTCTGTATTGTTACTCATATAACTCATGTGCTTCAACTAAGGAATACTGCTGCTGATGAAATCATGGTTTACCTTCATTCCTTTGTTTCAGATTAGAAACCAAAAGTCTAGCAAAGACATTATTGACCTGTTAGCATGCTTTTAGAGCAGCTGTGTCCATCATGAATACTCTCACCCCCCTAATTAATCTTCTTGCTGCTTTTCAGTGACAAAAGCTCAAACTACTGGAGCTCTTCTGTACCAGTGTTTACAACAAGATTCTCTCTCCTCTTTTCCTCCTCTCTTTTACAAAGGCCTTAGCATCTACATAGTCTGTAACCATCTACCTTGTCAATCTTTTATCTTTTGTGCCATAGATAAATCCATGTAGGAAAATGTAAAGTGTGCTTTTATATTCGCAATTACTGCTGCCAAATAGAAAAGCTCTTGAAACTCTTGTAGAGAATTCTGCTGGAAGCCTATGTTTAGTATTGGTGAATTACTGTTCAATACTATACAGTTTTTAGAATTTAAAGAAAATTAGTATTATAATTCTATGTAAAGGGTTTTATTTTTAGCCTATATAATCTATATCTATATTTGTAATACCTACCAGGAATGCCCTCAAATAAAAAAGGAACTTAAGCTCTCCCTTTTGAAAGGGAAAGAATGTTTACTAGAAATAGGTAGTATTAGACTATTAACTATTAGAATCAAAGTTTTAACAGAAAATTTTATGCAAAAGTTAAGGTATTTATAATGAAAGCTTACTACTATGTTTTTCAGTGTAATCTTATTATGCTGCTGTAAAGAAAAAAAAAAAGCAATGATTCCCATTTCACCTGTCATGATATTTTAGTGTTGGTTTTTTTTTTTTTTTTTTTTTCCAACTGAAAAGAAAAAGCAAAAGATCTTCTGTTAACAATGGGAAGCTTACATTAGTCAGTTCTTGTATTTCAGTAGTGTAAGATCTTTGAATTGATCTTTTCTGTTGCAAGAATTCACAGTTTTATTGAACAAGCCTCAAGAGACTTGCAAATACCTAGTTTGTAGATGCCTATTTGTAGCAACATCTAATATTCTTCCGTGGGCATAAAAAGCTTATAAAATAGAAAAAAGAAATCCCACAATTTATGGAATAAGAAGTATAATTGATTGTGTTATTTAATTCCTGCGCAAATTATGCTTCTTCATAGACTTCATATTCTTGCCAATGCAGTAGTAAGTTTCTACTGAAAGATTTCTGAATGTAACATGCCATACTTATAGAATATTTCCAACTTGTACTGGATAACATTAGCAACAACTGCTCCTGTGATTCTTGGCTTTCAGGAGCTGAAGTAATGGTAGGTGTCATCTTTGGTAAAACAGAAAGAACTGAAGACCACACTGAATGTGTTGAGCAGTAGGCTGGTTTGTGCAGGGCAGGTACGATGCAAGGGAGCTGCTTGTTGGATCATAAGATTATCACTGAGTGTGCTTCTAAATTTATTCACTGAAGGGGATCTTCAGAGGTGGAGGCATGAAGATATTCTGAAAGCCACTTGAAGTCTCATGATCCCTATGCATAAGTGTCTTGCATCTGGATCAAGTGTATGAGCAAAGAGAAGGGAGTTTTCTCATCTTGGTTTGACTTACAAACTGTGAAGTAAACTCAGCAGCAAGGAGACACAAAAAATAGAAATATGAACAGCTTCTTCTTTCTACCCTATTTATAACTATTTAATTACCCTTCCGGAGATGTAGATTTTCACCTCACCACAGAAGTATGGATCAGTCAATGGTTCTGGTTCAGGAAATCTCAGTATATGTTTCCAAGCTCCCAAATATGTTTGCTGTATCAAAAGGTAAATTCTCTTATCCTGACAAGTGGACTGACTGAGGTTTGTTTTTTTAGTAAGTGAAAGCACTTCCAGTAATACTGGACTCAGTTTACAGTAGCAGCTACTGAAGTATGCCGATTCCCTCCTACAGAAAAAGCCATCTTTTTCTAATCGAGCAGTTATGAGAAAACAAAAACTGGCATTATTTGGCTTGCTGTCTTTTTAGCTGAAGGATGTGCTGCCTGCTGGTTCATCTTCCTGGGACACTCACCCAACCAACCATCTGCCAGCCCGGCAGATCAAGAATCCAGCCGACTGTTCAAAGGGACAGGCATCCTGCCACTGGTGAGGCCACCAAGAATGTGTGTCTGTGTAGCTTCCCAGCTACCATCAAGGGAAGATGCTGCACCATCACAGTATTCCTGAAAGAATGCTGAAAATGCTCATGAAAATGATGTAGTTGAGAAATAGAGTTGCACTACTTGTAATAAGACTCCAAAAACTTTTTCTCCAGAAAGCTAAGATCTAAGAATTTCTGAATAATGAAAAATGCAACAGTGGCTAAAATGTTAATATTTTGTGTAATAGGAAATATCAGAAGCTTAGTGCTATTAGTAAATTTTTAGTTTTAGAATAGTTCTATAACAAAAGTTACATTACTACTAATAAAAATGTATTGTTTCTCTTCACCTAAACAGACAGGGAAGATGGACATGTCCAATAATTTTATTCTCTAAAGATAATTGCAAACTTCTGTTAAAAGAGATCTTCTTAAGGGGGGCAGTATTGTTTAGAGAAGAAAAGAAAATGACAGAATTGTTAAAGTAATACAGAAAAAACTTTATTGAATGCACAGAACAGCAAAAAAAAATCTTTATCATTGGTCTACTACAGTACATTCAGACTCTTAGAAAATCACAACCATTGACAGATTTAGAAGACAGAAGATCTGTATAGAAAAAACTGCTCCAATTATTGGCTAGCTTGTAATTAGAGGAAAGCAAAGTCAAACAATTTGTTGATAGGTCAGAACTAAATATAGAATAAGATGTGCTGAAAATACTGCTCAAAAATTTCCAAAACTATAAAATAAATGCATTGTTAGCATACAGTTTTAAGTAGTGATAACACTAAAGGAAGACTGTTACACAAAAAATCAGTTGACTGGTCTTCATTATACAGCATGAAATAAGGAAAATATATTGTCATTACATTTGAAGTTATATAAAAAATGTCTAATTAAAGTCATTTTTGTTCCTAACTTTTATATCACATAATAGTTACAAAAAAATTGCAATTAGACAATTTGCTTATGAAAAAAATTTCACTATGGTCAATCACAGCAAAACCGGCTATGATAAATTCTTTATAATTTTCTGTTCTGTTGACATAATGCTATTCGTGTTCAAATCTAAGCATCTATCATGAATTTTATACTGAAAATACGGATGAAACATTTTGCAATGTACTTTGGAAATATGACAAATACAGGGATGCATTTTTAGCTGCTGAAGAGTTCCTTTGTCTTAAAGAGATGAGAACATGTATACACTAGCTGTGGATGTGACCTCATGTTCCAACACACTTAACTTCTGCAGAAAGAGGGGACTCGATATTACAATCTAACTGTAACTTAAATTTAATAAGAATTTTAAGGTCTGTGTCTATATTCTGTTAGAACTGCTTCAGGAGGAGGCAATAGTAACACATTTCATAATGGTAAGAACCACATATTTATTTGTGATGCCTTGGACTATTACTAGTTTCTTTTACAATTTTCAGCTGAAAAATGGAGGTATCCATTTCCTGACGACTTACTTGTTTGCATTTTTTATCATCACCTTTGCTATTTAAATGATCCTTTCCCTACTCATAACTCATGAGCAAAATCACGAGATATAAGCAGAAAATGACTTTCAATTTACAAATTGAAACTATAGAAAATTTTACAGTTCAGCAAAATTCAACTACAGAATATTCCTTCAGCTTCCATTTCAAAATTCAAACAGATCAAAGACGTTAACTTTAAAAGGAAATCGAACGGGACAAATAAGATGAATGGCCACACACAAATTCATTGTTATTTTCTCAGTAAATAATGCAGAGTTAATTTGAAATTTAACATTTGTTACATACATTAAAGTCATAGCAAATGCAGAGGGTAGTACTCACACATAGAAAAAAAAAGAGATAAATTCACTGAAAAGGCGATTTAACTACTACTACATTTTCTACCCAGGGTGGAAGAGTCAGTCAGTGTCCTAAATTTAAGGTTGCAGCCCTTATGCATAGCAAGGGTTCTGTATGTGTGTGAATGGGGAGGAAGGCACATGCTGCTCCATTATCTTTGGAGTCACTTCAGCCAGTAGTGGGCAAACCTCTGCCAGTTAAACCTACATAAGTTAGATAAACAGCAAAGACTACCATTTTAGGGATTCTTGGGTGCCTAATGATAATACGCAGTAACAACTCTCCTTTCAGAGGGCTTGTATGATAGGCCTCCTGTGCCTAATCAAAGTCTTCTTGGCGCTTATCAGTGTTTTGAAATTCTTTAAAACTTTTAAAAACAATGAAATTAAGTTTGTGTATCTTTAGTGAAATCAAAACACTGGTGTATAGTTTTTAGGCGCAGTTTTATGTTCAGAAAATTTGCTCTCAATCAGGAGGTCTATCCAGCAGGAATGGTAGGTGGTTTCCTGCCTCCAGGCATGGCTGGGGACCCAGGGAAGCAAGCTTGTCTGCTGTGAAAGAGAAAAGCCCTTTGATTTATCCAATTGAGCCCTATATTCAAACAAACACAACCTAGTGCTTCATTTAACACGCTTAGATTTCTCCCCTTTATGCCATCACTACTGTAGTCTTCAAACAGTGCGACAGAAGTACACTTCCACTTCAGTTAATGGATTTATCAAATACCTTATTTCATGCTTTCTGCTTTTGATTTATGAATTTTGATCCTAGAGACAAGGACCCTGTGAGTATTGATTGCAGAAAATGTCAGACTAACAGAAGTTAATTTTGTTCGTACATGGGGAAGTCTGTGATTCTCTGACAGCGCAGTCTGCGGAGAATCGGCTGTCATCCAGCTCGAGTGACACAGCCCCATCATTACCGGCAGCCCATTGCTCCACACCACGGGATGAGGTGGTGTGCCAGTGTGCACCAGCCCTGCAGCATGTTGGGGACAGCTTATTTATCAATTGGCTTGCTTTCTAAATTATGCATTTATACATATTTAATAACAAAGCCCAAGTATTATTTATACTTCAGCGCTAGGAGGTAGGTAGTTTGGCTTCTCTTCTGGTACCTCCTCTGTTTCATATGTGATTAAAAACTTTGGACTTGTGGTTCATTTATTCCAGTTGAATATATCTTATCTCACACTTCAGAAAGCAAATCTAAGCAGAAGGACGAACTATAGGTGTTAACTGAAAGTTGACATAGTAGCAAGCCTTGTTACTTCACTTGAAAGTAGAGATTGTCATTAGGCATCCACACAGACGATGGTGAAAAGATGCCCCAAAATGGGTTAAGTACTTTTGTTACTTCTGTAACCTGCCTTTTTCTTGGCACTTTTTATTGAGCTTTTCATCTTATAATTTTTCACTGAAGAAATATCACAGGCAAGCAAAACTATAGTGCACTCTGTTTATTTCCATCTTTAAATTAAAACTACATTAAAAGTACATAAAATAATATAGGAAAAAAAGTAAGACTCTCTGAAGTGATTCTTGCCTGAAAATTAAACGTTGTAATTTTAAAAAGTAAAAACAAAAACAAAACAACAAACAAACAAACAAACAAAAACCCCCAAAACAGAAACTAAAGTTGGAATTAAAAGTTCAAATCCATAAATGTTGGCAAGATCAAATTGCTGGCCAAGGACACTGTAGCTGTGTTATAGCTCACACTACAGAATAAACAGAGAACAAGCTACACTCCTCTGTGAAAAATATCTATATTTTTTTCCTTCTTAAGAAATTAATGTCACTATAGATAATTTGATGTTTTGATAAATAAAATTGTGTGAGGATATACAGAGAAAGGTACCAAAATAAGAATTTAACACCTGAAATAGAAAAGCTCTTGGAGTGCACTAATGTGAAGGCAGTACAAATGGGTACAGCGCAAATATCATGTTGCTGCTAGTCCATAAATGGAATTTTGAAAGGCAATAGCTATTCTTTGTCCCATGTGACCATGGGAGGAGGAGAGGAAGAGGACTTAAGGGTTAATCTCTTTTATCACCATAGTTGAAAACCAGAGGACTCACATCAACCACAAACAGTAAGGTGCATACCTTTTTCTTTAAATGTATTCATTCGTACTCCCTGTGAATAGAAACTACAAAGCTCCAGATCAGTGTCAAGATTTAGCTAAAATAAAGTTCTTGAATGCATATTACTTATATTCAGGTATGTGTGTACATACATCACACATACGTATGGACACAAATAAACACCTCATGATATCTGGCTTTTAACCTTATTTTCAAAAAACTTTTTCATTTTTGGATTCCGTTCCATTCCCTTCCTGCTTTTCCCTTTCCCTCTCCTTTCATCATTGAGGTTACAGATTTGTTTAGTTAAATATATCCCTCCATGCAGAAGGAGGCTGAGTCCTCTTATAGCATAGTGCTCAGACCCCAGCTTTTTCAGCCTGCCTTACACTATCAACATGTTGTCGAGCCCACTTGGTTTTGTATGAGATTTTGATTAAATATATAAAACACTCTGTGCAATGATGAAAGAAAAACCAGACTTTTAATTTTGTGGAAATGTGAACAACATTAGGGCAATAAATAAAGAAGCAGTGGTTTATTTGTTTCGTGAAGTTTTCTTGCTATAAAATTTTTGCATTTTCTGAGTCACAATAATCCTATGTTTCTTTTATTAGGCCATACAAATAGACTTCTGTATGCATTTTCAACTGATATTTACACGTCATTAATTTAACAATTGTTTGACAAAGTTGTAGAATCTTTGTTTTATACAAGTCAAACTACAAACAAATGCTTGCTCTACTGCACGAAAGTACACAGATTTGGATTCCTGGGAGTCTGTCAAAAATTGTATAAACAAATTGCTTATGATTTAATTGAAATTATGCATTGATTTCTATATCTCCAAACATGTTCATGTAACTCTGTATAGATCAGTTCCAAATTTCCATGGCATATATGAAATGTTCAGTGGAGATGTTGCTAAGTTGATTGTTTACCACACCAAGCCTTGATATATACTCTGTTCAGAATCTCCATTTAAAAAAGTATGTGATTGGTACATTTCTCACTTCCCATATTCTGTAAATGCCTTAGGTAGATGGCTCCAAGGAAAAAGAAATATTTTCAGCTAATATAATCACTTTTGAAGATTACTTTATTGGTACATTTCTGAAAATGTTTTTCTTGGCATATCACTTAATAAACACAAGAACCATAAAGTTAATAATATTCCATTAGAAGATACATCTCATCCTAAAAAAAATATATTTCTTCTGTAGAAAAAAAAAAAAAAAAAAGAGCTTTAAAATGAAACCTTAACCTGTTTTTGATATGGAAGCTAATGTTATCTTCTGTGATTTCAACTTTTCCTTTAAATAAATATGTCTTAGGAAAAAAAATGCACTGATTCTTTGGTTAAAATTTGTTCTTGCAGAAATGTTGTTTATGGGAATCCCCTTCATGTACATAGTAAATGCAGAGAAGGCCAAATGGACACGATTATCGAAGATGACTAAATGATTGTGACTATTATAAATGTTATGATTTGCAGACCTCCCTATTTGTCTTGGATTCTATCCGGAACAGAGCTGTATTTTATTGTTAACACCACTATGATGTAACAGCACCATGGAAAAACTCATCTCTTTCTCCCTTCCTCTAAGACTCATCACAGTAACCTGAACAGTGACCTACTGAGATAGTGTTTTCTTTTTTACTTCAACTATGAAACTTTCTGTTGTTGTAGCAGTTTGACAGTATGGCACTAGCAGGGCACTATTTCATCTTGCTTCCAGTTTAAGGACAAGTATAAATTTGCAGACAGCAAAGAAAGTGAGTTTGTACTGCTGAAGGGAAGAGAGCAGCCACTTTCCATTAACACATGGTATATACGATGTCTCTATCTGGGAAGATGCAATAGAATATACTGAGCCTATAACAGCAAATTATTTCACATTTTTAGATGTGCTTTAAATGTGTTGTGATCTTTTGTTTCAAGAAGGCTCGTGTTAGTAGCTACGTACTGCCACTTTGTTTAAAATCTTTGCTTACTCTGGTGAGCAGTGACTGGTGAAATCCACTTTACTTGTTTGTCATGGAATCATCTTAAATCCATCCTAAGGAAACCTCTGTGACACTGGTTTTGTTCATCAGTACGTTTGGTGGAAACAAATATCTACACTTTTTTTTTTCTCCCTGTAAAACAACGTATACTAATGACATCAAGAATTTCCTTGTTTACAAGGAATGGTTTTTCTACAGTCCTTTATCTAAAAGAAGAGATTTCCAATAAATCTAGCATGTAAGCACTTAAGAGGCTTAAAATACATATCTATTACAGTTCAGTAGGTTTAAAATGAATATACAGTGTTATGAGTTTAAATCTTAGAATTTTGGATTTTCTGTAGTTGCTGTAGTAGCATGCCAGTAGTACCACAGCATAACTGTGGTAGCAATAGTACAGTGTTACCATGTTACTGCTGTAATTGTGATTGTGTGGAGAAGTTTGACCAATTTTGTGGTACTGTATTACAATTAATTTCCCTTTTTGATTTCTCCGATAATCCAAAATGCTGACAGTTTCAGAAGGTTATATTTGACTCAGAAAAGAAAAAGTTCACCTTTTTCAAAGAAGTTCCCAGAAAAGGTTGAATTTTTGTGGCAGTTTAATGCTTGGTTACATTGCTGCTAAAAAAATAAGTTAAAGATTAGCTCTTTGTTTCAAAATGCAGTTTCTTCCATGTGGAAACATTAAAGGGAAGAATGCTTTATTCTCTTTGGAACACAGCTCATCAGTTTGGATTTGAAACGAACAGAGCTTAAAATAATATTTTTGTTTTTAAACATCCCAAGCTTTTTATTTATTTATTTGCTTTTTGAGGTGGTTTACTGTTTAGATTTCACTTTTGCCAGAGTTCAGAGGGATGTCCAGCACTGAAGGCCCGAAGCGCGGAACACATACGTGCTCGCAGTCAGGTGAGAGGCATACCTTACTGAGTTAGTGTAATTCCTAATGTGTGCGTATAGAGTACGAACCGCTCGCGGATGCGGTACCGGCTGGCAACACGCGCGTCGCTGCTCCTCTCTGCCCGAGCCCCGCAGGCGGGGGCTGTTTCCCCGGTGCGGCCGGCGGGCCTTGGCAACAGCCCGCAGACACCGTACGGCTCTGGCGCACAATGCGGCGTTGTCTGCCCAGCTCCCGTCCTCGTCTCCCCTTTTCCTTGACGTGGAGGGTACGGTTAACAAGCCCCAGCAGCTGGCCTATCTGCGCAGACATCATCGCACGTGAACGGCGCGGGGAGAGGGGAGCGAGGGAAGAAATAAAACAGATAACAAGGAAAGGGAAAAAGTAGCACTGTAAACAAGCAGCGTATTTTTTTTTTCCCCCTCCACAGAGCAGGCTTTTGTGACTGCAGGCGGTATCTGCGCGCAGCCTGACTTCTAATCCATATCGCAAACAGCTTCCAGATGCCCGAGTCCCCACCACTATTCTGGCATCCCTACCATTCACAGATGCCTGTCTGTGAGGGGGGTCTATAAGTAAAATTGGGTGTATTTTACTAATCATTCATTTCTAATCTTCCTTAAGGGGAACTTTTATTAATAAACTCTTTTCATCTCTTTGATTAGGAAGAAGATAATCGCTTAGTCATGTGAAAGGGGGCAAAAAAAAAAAAAAAAAAAAAAAAAAGATTACTGGGGGGTCGCCTTTTCTAACATGTGCTTGAGTAGAAGGAAACAAATAAACGCAGAACAATGCGGGTACTAAATGGTTCCAGTCGAGCTCGAGCGGCAGAGGGACGTCTGAATAGAAGCGGCGCGGCGGGGCCGCCCCCCGATGCAGGCAGAACTAATTCCCCCGATCCCGCTGCCCGCTGGCAGGGCTGGCAGGTGTGCCTTGGGGGGGGGAACGGGCGCACGGGCAGTCGGCACCCAGCCCGGCTGTGCGCGGGGTGTGCGGGTGCGCCGCGGGGTGCCCGGCGGTGGGAAGCGATTTTTTTTTCTCTGCCGTGTTCTATTCTTGTTTATCTTCTCCCCCTGTTACGCAGCCCAGATTTTTGTACTCGAGGTTACTGTCACTCTACCTCATACACAATTTTCTCTAAGGGAAATGCATGTGGCCTGCTAACTTAATAACAAAGTGCAGGCTGAAAAGAGATTTTCACAGTAAGGTGTGCTTTTCTTCTGAGCTACATTAGGCTTCCGTTTGAAACACGTCCTAGATCCAGCCTGTATTCGATGAATACAACTTCATAATTTTAATAGTAAATAGTAGTGGATATCAACTCATAGTCCTGCTAACTCATCTGTAGCCTGACACCGATGCTGGCAGAATGCCTTATTGATATACCCTTTAGTCATGAAATTTTATTAAGCTGAGTCAATAAAAAAATTGACTCACCTGCCTCTAGGTTTGAATCAGATTTCTTTCTGCTTTACTCACCTGCCTGGATGCAACTTGATTTGCATGACTGGGAACAAGCAGATTTTATAATGGTGTATTAAATATTGCCTAAGATAATTTTTATTTGTCAGATTAAAAAAAAAAATCTGTTAAGGCTGATAATATTTTTTTTCCTTTCTGTACTGAAATTTAAATTTTAAGAACTGCAGGTGTCTGCAGTGCTACAACCCTCAGGGCAACTGATGTTTTAAAAATGTGCTTTTAAGGAACTCCTTGGGTTCTGAGACCACAGCAGTATAATGTAGATTTTTGTAACAATTTCCATGCTGCAAAAGTTAAAGCTTACTGTGAAACTGTGACTTCCTTACATGTTGTCCTTTGGCACCTCAATTAGCTTTTCCGTCCTCCATCAGATTCCCATGAGAAATCTACCTGAGAAAGAGTGGAAACTGCACTACCAAAAATCAAAATTTGAGAAAGATTTGAATTGCCTTACTTAATTCAATGTACCTCACCACCAAAGGGAAAAGTATCATTGTTCTGGAAAGTTTCATTGCTCTCGATTTCTCAAGGAAATTGTGAATATTTTTGAAGTCTTTTTTTTTTTTTTTTTTTTTCTTCTGAATTTCAAAAGTGTCAGAGAACAAGAATTATTACAGGAAGAAAGAGAGAAATTTTCACACTGGAGGTGAGGCTTTGAACATTTGCCTACAATGTAGCTTCAGGTCTCTTTGTCCTAAGTAGAAGCCTTGTCTTACAGGTCAGAGATAAGGAAGGACTCTTTCTGCTGGTCTGTTCTCTGTGTTGGCAAAGGTTCCTTTTCACCAGAATTTCTGTTCTGAAGCTAAGAATCCTTTTTGAATGAAGATGTGTCAGAACAGATATGTCACTGGAATGGTTTGAGTTTGATGGATCGGTTTAATCAGAAATTTCCTGACCAAATCTAATAATATGAGTATGAAATAATGAAATATCAGGAAAAAATGATATATTTTCCCATAAGCGAAAGAACAGTTTCATATAAAACTTGTGCTGGAATAAAAACAATTAATCAATGATTATGGGTTTTTGTTTGTTTGTTTTTGGTGTGGGTGTTAGTTTTTTTTTGATGTTTTGCCTCCCTCCCCTCCCCCCAGACTGACTTTTGTAATGGTTGACTCTATTTTCAAACTTCTGACTTCAGAGATGAGTAAAGTAAAAACCTTGGCTTCCAGCTTTTATGAAGATTGAATGTCTATGTCATTGCCACAGAGGAAAACTGGAGAAATACGATGAAATTTTAAGGATTCACAAAGTAGAAGAGAATCTAAAATGTTCTTATTTTTCAAATTTGCCTATTGATTATTGTATTATATTTTATTATATTAATTTTTTCTTGTTTAGTTTTTCAGTTCCCTTCCTGATACTGCCCTGGGAGGCAGTATGGGGCTGAATCGTGAATAGAGGCTTCAAGTAATTGACGTTATCAGGGTACTCAGATCATGATGAAGGTTTCTGTAGATGCAGAAGGTAACAAAAGTAATCTCCATCTCTCATGCTAACTGCTAGGATATAGACTAAGAAACAGGAAAATTTGTCCCTGAAAGATGCCCAGTAGTCTGCAGTGAGCTGCATAATCATAGAGTCATAGAATGGCTCAGGATGAAAAGGACCTCAAACATCACCTAGTTCCAACTCCTCTGACATGGGAAGGGTTGCCAAACAGTAAATCAGGCACTAGATCATGTTGCCCAGTGTCCCATCCAACCTGGCCTTGAATGCCTCTAGGGATGGGGCACTTACGACCTCTCTGGGCAACCCGTTCCAGCATCTCACAACTCTCTCAGTAAATAACTTACCTCTGATGACTAATCTAAATCTCCCCTGACATCCAACAACTAGTGCTGCTTTCATACTACCCATTGCTTAACAGTTCTGTGACATCTGTGGTTTTTCAGGTACTGCTTGGAAGATATCAGTGCTATAACAAGCATACTACAGCTGACTACAACATACAGATGTCCTGGAATCAACATCTAGATGCAAAGAGTGCTTCTTAATGCGTTACTGGATAGACACTGGCTTTCAAGCAAGACCCAGCTTGTCAGAACTTGAATAAGAGGATTTGTGCTAAAGTTTTCTAATTCAATTCATACTGTTGTTTCAGTCTGTTGCTTATTATATATTCTCTTTGTGAATACCAGTTCGTAGGTGTTCCAAAATTTCTGTATTCCCTAACTTGGATCTTTATGTGTAGTAAGAGTAGGGAAGCATAAGAGACAAAATGAGGGTTCAGTTTAGCAGTTCTGCCATTGCCAAAATGCCAGTCTGTCCCCTGCTCAGTCTCCTTTCTCCAGAATAAGCAACTGTCCCCAAAGAAGGGTCCAGCTCCTGATTGCACAATGGTAAGATGCCTTATGACCTACTTGTCAGGACAATCATATGTGAGTGGAACACGGTGTATGCAGATTCTGTTTCTGCGGCACTTCTGCATTTCCCCTGGATATCAGTAAACAGTCCAGTTCATAAAGTATTTGCACATTAGAACTCTGTAAATTTACCCAGTTGTGACAAATTACTTTTAGCTGTAAAAAATTTCGCTGAAAAGTACATGCATGGAGACCAAAACACAAATCATATGCAAACCATGAAGAATATTGTGTCAAAAAAGAATGAAAAAAATCATGGCTGTTAAAGCTTTAGTCTAACAATGAGAAAGATATTATCTCCTAAATACGGGTGTCACTTCTCTGTCAGTACACAAGCAGTCACTTTAATTGTTTTGAATTTAATAGCATGTATATTCCCATGTGTGAGAAAAGGGTCCTGGTTAATTTTTATATGCAATAAATGGACCTCTGGGCATATTTTACCTTAATGCTTTTTCCTTTGTTTGAGAAAAAGAGCTCTCAATCAGAAAAGCAAGAGATTAACTTAGACTGCAGCATGGATGCTGGCCTGTTCCATTAAGTGCACTGCTGATAATAGGTATACCAGATCATGAATTACAATAGATTGTTCCTTTGCTTCTAAAGTTTTCTCCTTTTGGGTCTTTCTGAGGAAAAAAAAAACAAACAACAACAACAACAAAACCAAAAAAAAACAGAGACACTTTAAAGAGCTGCATGAGATTTCATGATAAAGTTTTGAAAGTATACTGAAAATCTAAAAAAAAAGTTAGGCCTGTTACACTGCAAAATAACTTATTAGAATCTGATTTGTCCATATGCAAAAAGCTGCTGTCTTTTTTGAAACTGTTGCTTTTGGAGTTGTACTGAGTAAAATAGATCCTGTTTTTGTGTATAAGTTTAATATGTTCAAAAAAAAAAAAAAAAAGATCAGAGTTTTCTTCACAGTTTTCATTCATTTGTTCAAATACGAGCATCAGATTTTGTCGAATACTATACTATGTTTCATCACGAATGAATTGAACAAAGCTGTATGTTCATGTTCCCTGGCCCCAGTGACATCTGCAATAATGTTTCTGAATTTGCTGTGAGCTATGTCAGATCTGTTGGAAGTTTAGTTTTCACTCTTTCACTTTTTTTTAGTTAACACTTTTCACTTCTGCCCATTAGGAGAGGAGTTCTCATCACCTCTTTTATCCCACCTATCGTAACTGTGAAGTTTGGATGACTCTTGGGTGACTCTTTGGATGACTTTGGATGACTCTCCTTCGTTAAACACACTCCTGTTATTTCACATAGTTTGATTGTTATGCTTACAATTCACTTTTTGCTAAACTCTGTAGAAATAAACTATGTGACAAATCACACTACAACTGTGAAAGACAGCTTTTTGTTTTGTTTGCTTGCTTTTGTTTTGCTTTAAGGCAAGCCTGCAGCTTCAGATCTCCTTCTTCAGTTTTATCTAAAGGCCAGCCTTACTTTTTACCACCTTACTGTTCTCACAACACGCTGCTCCTGAAAGACAGTGGTAAAAATCCCTTTTTTTTTTTTTTTTTTTTTTTTTTGTTTAAGGTCTGCATCTTTCAGACATAAGCCAGCTCTTACAATGCTCTCATGAAGTCAGTGGTTGACTGAAATTACTCTCTGTAAATGAACTTCAGCTCTTAAAGCTGAAGATTAGGTCATTTCTGTAATGCCAGATGTGGTTCTCTAATACTGCTGGACCATAGCACAGGACCTGTTAACACCTAGGCCTCTCCTTAATCCGTCAGACCATACTGCCTTCTGACTATAGAAGATGTTTCCCAATTAGATGTAAATTATATGGTTTTATATATTATGTTTAATTAAAGTGAGCAAATAGTTGTGACAACTGGCAAGATGGTTATTTTGTATTGTCTCGGGCTCAGCTACAGCTACAAAAGGGGCATGCAATCAGCAGTTGTCTTTAAAAAGAGCAGTTAGAATAAAATGATTAGTTTAATCAATTTAGACCTATTGTCTTAAACAAATAGAGCTCCTAGAATAGCTCTCTCTGTTCAGACTGGAAGAAGAATTTGTATGACTGAATTTTATTTTATTTTTATTTTATTTTTAAATTACCATCCCTTTGTCTTGAAAGGAAAAAAAAATATATTTTCTATAACCAACATTTTATTATGTTTGCCAAGGAAATGTAGTTGTTTGTGTTCAAGGGCACTTAATTTTCTGATACAAGTGGTATCTCTTAAAAATGAGGAAATATTTTAGGGCTTTATGAAAGGTCTAGATAGAAAGTATTCACGATTTGTTTCCCTTTCTGGTTTACTTGTAGTTCATTAGGATCTTAAGGAACTATTTAGACCATACAATGAAACAGAAGTTGGGTGAAGGTCATTTTAGCAGAAGACATGCAAAACTACATACCCACTTTATGAGAATAGTTTTGTTCTGTATTATTTTCATACACCATTTTTTTACAGTGAATAAACATCTGAACAGCATGTGAATGAGTCAGGGACTTGAAACGTGTTTCTGGAATTCGTTGAGTTGCACACTGTAATCACTTAATCTGCCTCAGGTCAGTTCAGATCCGTTAGTGCGTAAATATACATACAGCAAACTCATTCCAAGGCATGCTTAAAGCAAGGTAAAAGTGTGACTAGTCCTATTCAATTCCTCTGGAAGCTATCTTTTTTTTTTTTTTTTTTTTTTTTAATGCTGTTTGTGTGTGGTTTGTTAAAGGAGAGATCTGACACTAGACGGCAAAGTCCGTAAAGCCCACTGAAATTGGTAAGAATATTTCTGCTGAAACCCACAACATTTAGGTTCAGCCAAGTGAACTGTGTTTATGTCTCTAGAAGAAGTTAGTTTTCCTAATTGCCTCTTAGATTAATTTATCATTCTGTACTGGAATATTTGGACTCAAATTCTTGCATACGCAAAATACTGAAGCTGTTCATCTTTAATCACATTATTGGGTTGATACATTAGCAATCTATTAATTCAGAGTTCTTTGAAATTTGTGTAAACCACTATAGCAGTACTCTTAATCAGCAATATGCATACTGTTATCAGTATACTTTACATTACAATGATAGACATTGATTAAGTTGTTCTTAATGGATTATCAGATATTATCTCCTGTGCAATTTGTAAAGAATTAAGTGAATAATTTTCCATTTTGGGATCCAAGCAAATCTGATTTTCTCTAACTAAGTATGATTTATAATGAGAGTAGACTAACAATTAGTTTTCTGTAGTATCTGAGGATTAAATATCTGAATGCAGTTTAAGCATACAGATTTACAAGAATACAGGTAAGAAAGAAATCAGGTATACATAGAAATTGTGCCATTAAAAACTTAATAATTTTAGATGCCTCTTATACTAAAAAGTAAACACTCTAGTGATAACGTTACCCAGCACATTCTTTAAGACAGTGGAATGCCCTGGCATACTACAGGTTAAATATTTCAAAGCTCTGCTGAATGATCAAATAGATTAGATAATATATTAATGCATGAGGATCATATGTGTACATTTACTGTAAAAGTTAATTTTACTTTTGTTCATTGGCATCCTCTTACTTGAAGAGTTATTAGCTAATGCATTCTTTCTTATAAATCCTATTTAGAGTTAGCTTTCAACTGCTAACTTCACAGTTTGCTCTGTATTAAGTGGTGGTGATCATGTAGCATATCTTGGTCAGGTCTGATAAGTGAAAAGTTTGACATGTCAAACCTCCAGATTTTCTTTTACTTATTGCAATTTTTCATATATTTTACCATGAAATGAAAAAGTCTGTGTACATGAAACACCTAGTTTCTACATTTTTGGTCACAAATGAAGACAGATAGATCTAATGTTGGTTTATACAATAAACACTATTGATTTTATGCTGAGCACCCCAGTTATAAAGTGTATTCTTATTTATAATTCTTTAATGTAATAAAGCAGCTATTATTAAAATGCCCGAATCAGTCAAAACATGGACTATTTTTTGATACAGCAGACTCCTGTTTTCATTCATGATTCAAGGTAACTGTTGAAAGAAAGTAAAGATCTTGCTTTTAAAGAATAACCTGGACATGTTGGAGTTCGAGTTGGGACAGTTATTTTGAATGTAGTGGTGCAAAATATTCAATTGATTACATCTGACAGAAATGATGAATTAATTAATCTATTCAACTGATTTTTCATGGTCAATATACTTTACAATCTTCATATAATGATGGAAAAATCTTTTTTTCAGATCTGTATTCATCCATATATTCATCCTTACTATGCTAGCTCATGTTTCATTACAGCTTAACACTGAAAAAAAAAGAAGAATTATCTTTGGAAAGTGTGATTACTCTGAACAATCGATTCAGTTCTAAACATTTGAAACAGTATACAAAGTGACAGCTGCATTTGGGTAAATACATCAAATATAAAGAAATGTATAAAACTTAATCACGTCATTTATGGTGAGGTTGTTAAGCTGCAAAGTGAATTGGAGAACGTATTAAAAATAAGGGAGTCACCTTAACAGTCTGCCCATACTGTTCCTTTACATTAGTGTGAAACTAATTTTGCATCAAAATGAAATTAATTGGATTTGGTTCATAACCAGGTCTTGAATATTACTTACTTCTTACCAGGACTACATACAGAGTTGTGGAAACATCAGTCATAAATCATGTTTGTTAATGGACTTGCTAGGAATAGAGATATTCTTATTACATGGCCAAGAGAAAGAGAAAGTAGTTTAATCAGCATGGTAAGAGAAACATGTACGGCATCTCTAACAAATACTACTGAAAGATAGCAAGGAAAAATTACAAATTTAACAGAAAGATCCAAACTATAGCTTTTTCCTTTAGAACCCAAAATGGTGTTTAACATTGAGTCAGAGGCCCTCTGAGGCTCTCAAGTCTTGAACTAAAGGTTTCATTCACCTATGAGCTAGCAAACGTAGCTAGCTTCCCTTTTTTAGGTATTCCTATCTGACAGAGTACAGTCTCATTATCTGCAAAATGCTATAAAAGGAAATGTTTTGTGACCCCCAGAACAGCAATAGGGATGATAAAACCCTGAGAATCTCTCTCTCTGTAATTATTTTTGTCTATTTTGGATCTTAACTTAAAACATCTGGAAGAGCAAGCACTTTTGAGACTGATACTGAGTTAGGTTTTTCAATGCTCTCTCTTGATTAGTAGATTAGTGTGCATGAGCAGGGAAATACCCAGGCCTTGGAGATTTTTCTTATGGATAAATTATTTAAATTAGAACAGTTTCTCTCTAGGGAACAGAATACAGGGCAAAACCAAACAAACAAACAAAATCCAGGGGAACTGCCTCAAATCCTGGGAGACAATACTTTTACCAAGCACATTTGAAAAATAGACTACTTAAACGTTAAAAAAAAAAAAAAAAAAAAAAAAAAGGAACATGTTTCAAGATGCCACTCTTTATGCTAGCATGCAGGATGCAGGATCATCTAGCTAAAAACTAGAAAGACCAAAAAAGAAGGAAAGAAAAAAGGGGGGGGGATGGGAGGGGGGGAAACCAAAGAATGGAGAATGAATACTAACTCTGTTTTAAAAGCAAGCAACCAGTACAAGAAAAGATTAAATTTCTTTGGCAAGATCACACAAGCTGCCATCAGGAAATCTCATCTCCCAGATTCTTTAAATCTTATTCAGGTACTTGAGCAGATCGACTGTATCTTGCAGTCACAGCTACTTCTGTGGGGCTAAGAGCTTGAAGAAGGCCACAACAGACCACAACATTGTATTTGCTCAAAGACCCTAAAAATCCAAGAGTTTATATACCTGAGCAGTTTACATGCTTTAAGAAGACCCTCATAGTTTAAATATCGTCCTGTAGAATGTTCACAATAGTGGAATGGTTAAAAAATATGGATTTAATTGACCTTTAATTGAACAAGGGTTCAGATATGTTGTTTAGTAACTTCGATTAATGAATTACAGATTCAGAAATACAGATTCATGGATCAATTTAAATCTTGTTGAGAGTGGGCAAGAATTGTTTCAATGGAGAGATCAGGGATCATCTCCAGTCCATTCATCATTACCAGAATTCAAAGCAAGTTGAAGTTGAGATAGCTTTATTGTGTGGCTAAAAGGTACTTATGTAAAATGACCCTGAAAATTGACCTAAATTTCTTAATTTCCTGTGAATTACAAAGTAAAGATACTTTGAGTGCCTGCTGATTCCAGATAGTAGGCCATATTGCCTGTGCAGCCTGTTGCCTCTTTATCTTGGACCCTAAACTGAACTTAGATGTTACTGGTGAAGTCTGGACACTATTAGATCCATTAACTTAGCATATTTAAGTCAAGTCTTGGTTTCTGAAACAATGAATGAGGACAAAACTCTGAGCAATCATTCCGATTTCCTCCACCTCTACCAAGTCAATTGGGTTGCTTCTTGGAATACTGCTAAACTTTGGTGTGGGAGCATTGTTGGAAGGCAACGTAACAGTTGGATTCACAGGTGATCACAGTTCACTGAACATTAAAGATGAATTACCAATTATAGTTACTTTGTGAAGTTATTTTGGTAACAACCATAGAGCTTCACCATTTTCAGTATTATCAGTGAAACTGTGAAATAACACAACTATGTCTGGCTACAGACAGTGGGGAACAAAACAACAACAAAAATTCCAACAAAAGCTGCAAACAAAACCAGTGCACATTATGCAGAAATTGCCTTGGCATGCAGGTCATTGGTGATTTCATTTGTAAGTAATGTTTTGATTGTCACAGATTATATGTTGCTCTCATCCCCCTGACATTTGTTGTACAGCGGGATTGATTTTTGTGCTCCAGTATGAAAAGGTCACTTTGATCAATGCAATGTAATTGGCACTAAATTAGGATCATATCAGGTTATTTTGCTATTTAATGATGAAATATTAAAGAATAGCATGGGAAGATTGCAGGCACTAAAGTGCACTTTAAACCTGCTGTAATGATGTTTTATTTTGTGGGGAAAATGGAAAGAAAAACAACTAAAGTGCAGAAAATGACTGTGATGTATTGGAAGAGTAGCCTGGAATTATATATTTTCACTTGAAATAGACTGAAAGCCCCAGACACAAAACACCCTACTCGTCAGTCAGTCATGAATACTTTACATATACACAGTGAGCATTTATTAGAAGTTTTAATGATGATTGTTTTCATTATGTATTAGTTACATATGTTAAGTCTTTACAGTCTGTATATAATGTAATGATTGGCCAAAAGTAGATTGCTAAAATTATGCACTTTGACTGGGATTCAGGCAATACTTGAGATGTGTTTGGGTACCATTACACTCAAAATCAAACAGTTAGACTCATAATTAATGTACACCTGCATGGGGCAGATATAAGGATTTAAGCCCATAAAATACTTCCCAAATCAGCATGGTACAAAGGTCCCCTGATTATTCAGAAGCTTTCAATGTCTTTAAAAGATGTTTTCATGTTTTACTTGTGTGACTGATTTTAAGTCAAAAAGTTGTTTGCTTCACTCCCCTTACCCTTTTAAGAAAACTCAGTATTACATTAGTATTTGTAGAACAGTATCCTGTAGTATAGGGGCAAGTTTAACATCTTAACCTTTTAAGTTTGTACTCCAGATAGATAATATATTTAAGGAGAGCAAAGCTCCAATGTGATTTCTTTCCACATTGGATGCCTTTAAAGAGTAATCTTTTGATTAAGATTTTCTAAAGAGTGGATGCAGTACACACCAATGTTGGCTTACCAAAAAAACTGTCCTAAGCTGGGTGATAAGAATTGTATATTAACTCCCATATTTGAGCACCATACAACTTAAATGGGATGTTGAATGCTCAGATCTCATTAAATTAATAATAAAAATAAAAATAAAAAGTCAGCCAGTCTGAGGCAAAGTTGATCAGTTGTTTTTCAAATAAATTCAGTAAACAGTGGTTTAGATGCATCATCCATTAGTTGTTCATTTTAAAAAATATTGGATACTATCTTTGATTAAATCTGAACATATTTGTTAGTATATCTAAAAAGTTTAAGCATTGGTTTATGAGTCCGACAAGCTCAGATGCTTTCTATTTAATGAGGATGTATTTAGAACATGAGTTTTGTCAATATTTTTTCAGACTCTGCACCTAAAGTAATGATAAGCATCATAAGCAGTGTTAATAGCATATATTATTTTCTCCACTGTAAATACATGCACTGTCCAATTATTCTGAAATGTTGCTGAACAAGAGCAAGCAGCATAAGATTGTACTTTTAAATGCAGCTAATGTTGCAAGAAAATTGTTTGAAGCTTTGCTGCCATTAAGTATATTATCCAACTGCAGCATGAACTCTAAAATGGCTAAGACATTAACCTTTTAAGCACCATAGAAATACCATGCTGGAAATATGAATCATATAATACAGTAAAATTGAAATGATACAAGCACTGTAAGGTAACACTGAACTACTTATTTAAATTTATTTAATAGTCAGTGGTTGGCTTAAAACTTCCTTAAACCTTCCCTTATTTTCTTAATTTTCCTCTAACTGTTTGATTTACTGGGCACATTTTCATTTTGTTTAAAACATTTCTTATTAAGTCTAGAAAGAAAAGACCCATAATGAAAAAAAAAACGCATTTCTTGGACTTGAGAGACTTTACTTATGCACGAGTGACCCACTTGGAAAAAAACATTATTTATCCATAGAAGGATGGATTATTTTCATGAATGAGAAGATGATTGAGAAGCATGTTAAGGTACTGTGGGATCTGAGTGCAGTGAGGCGTATGTAGGAAGGACATGTTACAGAATGTTGGGTTATTATTATTATTTTCTTTTAATTATTGTTTTTATTTGATTTGATTTTTAACTCTTATTATGATCTTTTATGAGTAACTGAAGTGGCTTCGTCATATTCTACAATCAAGGCCGTGGCATGGGCTGATATTGTAACACAAAATTTTCCACTGGTCGTGAAGAATTTGCTAGCAAGCAACAAAGACAAATACAAGGGAAACACAACATCTCTCTGTAATAGGAGCTTTATCTTGTTCATTTTTCAGTACTTTTTCCCTCACTTCAGTGTTTTTCCACACCTACACAAAAAGGCAATAAATATTTATACACCTCTTTAAGATGAAAAAAAATGAGGTTATTCAGGAATCTCTGTTATGATATTCCAGTAGTAGAAATAAAAAGATTAGTTTTTGGGAAAATGAAAGTGAACACAAGGGGGATCTTAAGTGACATATACAAAAAAAATTCTTGATACTTTAAAAAGAAATGTTTCAATAAAGATGTATTTAGGATTGTTTAAACCATATAAGTATAAAACATAATTACATAATATAATATAAAACATAATATAATTAATTTATTTCTTAAGTTAAAAAAAATAAAAAAATATGGTAAGGAAACTCTTAATGGTTTTCTAAAACAAGTTACTGCATTTTGAGTTATGATTAAGTTAACTATTCCAACTATTTAACTAAGTTAACTATTTTCACAAAGGTTCTTCTAACACAAAGTTGTTTTGTGAGTGAGCACTTAAATTCAATACAATTTGTTTTTGCTGCCAGGAAATACCTGAATTGACTTTGTTCCTGAGTTTGGTCAGAAAATCATGCATTGTGCTTATACACTTATATATTCAGTAAAGTTAGGAGACCAGAAAACTTCCATTTGATTCAGGAGAAAGCAGATGGGGTCAGTGCAGTGATGCCAGTAACACAGAAGTGACTAGAATTAAAATCCAGAATTCAGAAAGAATATGGATGTTTTGTTGGCTGCAAGAAACAAGTTTGTTTCTTGAACTCGTTGATGATAGAACTTCTCAGGAAAACCTAATCCTCTGTTTCTGTCTTAGAGGCAAAAAGTAGATATTTCTTACTTTGCCTGTAATCTAATCTCTGGAATATTTGCTCTCTTTGTCAAGAAATGTACTTGAATGTAAAAAAATGATTTAGCTAGTCATTTGCAATTTATGATAAGCATTTCTGGTAGGTACTGCAACTTAAATATATATTAGAGGCATTCATATTTAGATTTGATGAGATTATAGGAGCTAAGTAGCTAATTAATTATTAAGGATTCTGAAATGAGAGATACGTACTTTTAAAATAAAACAGAATTAAAACTGTAAAACTGCCATATAGAAAAGTCCAGCTGTTCAAGGATGAACTGAAATGAGTTATCATAAATGTTATGATAAATTTCTTAAATTCTTAGATTAAATTCAAATAGGTATTTATAAATAAATATATAAATATTTTATTTTTATACATATTTTTAATATAGAAGGATGAAGCTCCACAGTTAGAGTTCAGCAGGCATATCAAATTGAGAAATATAAATTTGAACAGTTTGGTAACTATATGACCTTTTGCTCTGTTAATCCCTTTATCCTGCCTGATCTGCTCCATTAATATTGATTATAAATTGCTTTCCTATCCTATGTGACTTCAGATGTATATGAAACATCTTTGGATTATTTTTTAGATTTCCATTCAAAGTTGATAACATAGTGATGATGTCTCCATGTATTTTAGCTCGAACAAATATATTGCAAATTAACATATTCATTTATTTCTGTTTCACATATATTGAGAGTTCATGAATTCTCACATTTCTAGCTTTTTTTTTTATCAGTACCAGGTGCCTGGGAGTCTGAAAATCCCTGTTCAGAACAACAGAAAACAAACAAACAAAAAGGATTATTTTGCCTTTTTTTTTCCTGTATTATTCATCTGAGAGTTAAAAACTCTCCTGCTTTACTACAGCTCCTTTTACACCACTGATCCACTCTTACCTGAGCCACCTGAATCTGCAGCATGACCACGTAATTTGCAATAATTTACATACAGGTTCTTGGTCCAAATTGCTTCATGTAGATGCAGTGCCTGAGATGGAGAAATGAGGTATGATATCATTTCTTCCAGACTGGTGAGCACTTACTGCAGGGAGCTTTTGCACAGATCAGTAGGTGAGGCCTAGGGAAAGGCAGCCACTGAGACACTGTTCCAAGAACTGTGCTAGTTTTGCATCTGTGTGGGATAATATACACCTCTCAATTCTGGTCAAGTGCCAATACATGTTGGCAGAGAAATAGGTGGGAGGCCACAGCCATAACAGAACTCCCAGGAGAAGGTACCAAGTGCTGCCTTTCCTCTCAGAGACTGCCTCAGCAGACGATTTGGGACCAACAGGTTTTCCTTGGCTATGTCCTGTGGCCTCTTGAAGTCTAGACCATGATTTGCTTAGCTAGAAGCTGCAATTCCAGTACTCCAGAGTTTTCTTCCATTCTCATGAGAATTCATTGGGATGATGATGGGTTACCATGTCTACACATGGGTATGCAATGCTGAGTCCCCAGTAACTAAAGATAGAATGCAGTTCTCTGCAGATCTCTCTCCACAGATCTCATAGGCCTGAGAAGAGAGTTTTGGTCAGCAGCAATGTTATCTGCCCAAACTAGTGATTTGTGGAGGGTGTCTTGGTGTGGTGCCATCTGAATGTGACATCAACATACAAACTGTTCTCTTTTTAACTTTGGTAGGGCTTTTAGATTCCTCATCAGTTTCTGTTCAATGTACCTACTTTCTCCAGTCCATTTGCAGTGAGGCTGGAGTTTTGATGAGAGCTAAGGGACGAGAAATTTCGTCTGGAGGCACTTCTGTTTTTTCAGCCAAGAAACATTGTTAAATAGCCATGTTGGATAGGTCTTTGTTTCACCTGCACCAAAACTCAGAAGGAGCCTTGTATAGAAGCATAACAATCAAAAACCAGAAAGGATCATCTACTGGATCATCTAGCTCATTTCTTGCTGTTGTGTGTAATCTCACCGTATCATCTTATCCACAGTTTTTAATGTCTCACTGATCTTCTAGACTCTTCAGAGTAGTATCTTTTCCCCTGACATGTTTCTTAACAAAACATTCTATGTAATTTTGTTAATTAATTAATTAATTAATTAATATTTTTGCTGCCCATGTCCTCATCATTGTGAATGTTTGCCTCTTTGTTTGGACACTTTGAGCTAACTGTCCATGTAGCCTTTGATTTCAAGTATGTAGATCAGTTTTTAAGATGAATATTCAATTCTTAGATAATGAAAACTACAGAAATACCACTTTCTCTCTTGATATAGGATCTTACTACTACTCTCCAAGATAAAATGAAAGTCTCTAACTCCATCTAATGTTCAAAAAGCTGAGCACCCTGCATTGGTGTATTCTGCTTGCAAAATATGGCAGCTTTCCTAGGATTCTCCTAAAATGATGGTTACATAACTTAGAACTCATCTGATGAATACTCACAGTAGGATACAAAGTTGTATAATGTGGCACACCTCTTAAATAATAGTAGTCACTTCTTTTTCATTTGATTCTTAATGTTTCATTGCACTGTCAATATTACGTTGTTTTTTTCGCTTTTTTTTTTTTTTTTCATGAATCAGCTCCTTTCAGTAAGTATACTGAAAAAAGATATAGCTTTCTGTAAATTAGAGTGAAACCTGCAGGGATGAAAAGTAAGATCAGTACTCTTGTCATAACTAGCATTTTCAGCTCACTTTGCTTTTTTTTTTTTTCCTTCCCTCCCGCCTCCACTCCCCCAACATATTAATACTCACCAAAAGCTTTAGGACTACTCTATTTGTAACATACCACAATAAATTTGAACATTCTTGTATTTGTGCTGTTTACATTACAGCATATCTCATATGAATTCTGTACAAAGTGAAGAAGCTGTAAATGCATTTACATACAGAGCTCCAACCTCTATGTAGGCATGCATGGATATGTACACAGTCTTTTCCTTCAAAGCATATCTTCCTGTATTCAAACACAAATTTGAAAATCTATGAGCCACAATAATATTAACTCCCAGTTTCTTTGACCCCTCATAAAACAAAAGAAGAATGAGTGTTTAGCTAAAAGGGTTCTAATGATGCCTTTGGACTCTTATGTCCACGTAATGACTAGTAGAAAGATTTATATGCTCTGTATAGGTATAATTAGACACCCACAAACCCATTGACCCTGCTGAGGTGAAGAGCTCTCCTGCTTTTTGTTTCAGCAGTTGAATCAATACTTGCATGTTTTGCCACTGTGGAGTGAAATTGAGGAAATGAAAATCTGATAATTTTGCTCCCAGTGCAGTCTAGACAGAGGAGAGTAGTTTTAGTCTTTGACAGGAAGATCTATTTCCAGTTTCTCAAAAGGCTAGTGTCAGTTTTGGAACTTCTCTTATTATTGATTTTCAGTTTTGTTAAAAGGATGTTTTATTAGAAATATTAGTACCAGTTACTATGTAAGCTTATGTCTGTTTCACAGGTTGATGAAATCATAGTTTAATTTTGCTCTGAATCACAGCATACTTCTGCCTGATGACTTCTGTAGCAAAAAATGCAGTCTGAAAAAGTTAATTTTATCGTCTCTCCTCAATCTACATAAATCAGAACAGAACTCAATAGGAAATAATGCAGGTTTGTCTAGGAAATATAACACATATACAAAAACTGTAGAGCCAAAATATCCTGTAGAATAGTATACTTTGCCAGTATCAGAATCAGAATACTGATGAAATATTACTTTTATGTGAAAGAATTCTCTCTTTTTTTTTTTTTTTTAATAAAAACACTAATTCCTCCGAGGTGCAGAAAAGGCAAGAAAATTAAATAGGATTACTTTAGGAAGGAACTTGAATCACAAAGTGATGTCATTGATTGTAAAACAAAATAAAAGAAAAAGGAAATTATACTTAAATAAAGAACATATAATAAATAATAAATATTTAAACATTCTTGTAATTTAGTAAAGGCATTCAAAAATTGACAGATGACATTTTTCTTTTTATGGTGGTTTATATATAGCTATTTTGTTTTTGCTATTAATTTTGCATGATTTTAGTGGAGTTCATTCATTTGAATGCTGTCGCTCGTTTTTTATCTATAATAGAACAGCATCTCATGTTTTGTTATTTTAGAAGTTCATAGTGTATTGAAAACACATAGAAGATATCTGAACAAAATTTCAATGGAACTGAAAATCCTCAAGACCCCTTCAAGACAAAATAGAAGTCTTTTTATACGTACAGACTAAGAAGCTTAGGATTAGAATAGCACAGATGGTTCAAGTATTAACCAGAAATTACTTTTTGCACACACACACAAACGTGTCAATAAGTAAGCTACTACAGAAATAAATAAACCACTTTCCTAATTCATTAAGACGACAAGAATAATTTCTAGACATGCATCACCCCTAGAACTTGTTTTAAAGCTGCATTTCATAGAGGAAGAAATCAAGGTATAATACTTAGATAGATATATAATCAGGTCAGAAGGCTTTGAATTATGTTAGTATCTTTTTGGCTCACCATTTGGCAATGCTTTTTGTGTTCTCCAAAGCAGTTCACACTGGAAGTAATCTCTGATATTTATTTTTATTTGTCTGTGACTTTAACATGCTTCTCAAATAGATTTGAGGGATAAAGGAGATGATATTAAATATGCATATCAGGACAAGCGCATTTGCTTTTTAGAGCTGCATTTTCTGCCAATGCAATTTTATTTAATACATATTAATAAAGATTTAGGACTCCCCATACTTTCTCCCATGAGGCTAGTAAATGTTAAATTCTGTTTTACTGAATCCTTCAAAAGAAGTAGTAAAACCAGACCAAACCAAACCAAACAACTTCTTAGTAAAAGTTCTATTGAAGTTTCACTTCCTGTTGTTTTAGTCTTTATTTTGTTCTCCTTGAAATCATGAGCACTAATACAGAAATTTTGGCAACATGTATTTAGTGACATGGTGCAGTTAATTTTGTGGAAAAGTCTAAATCCTTCTCCTTCAAACATATGTAGTTGTTTTCCTAATATGGATTATCTTCTGACAGAATCCTGAAGTCAAGCAAAATCTAAGATGTTATTCAGGTACTAGTGGGATTTGCCTTTATCTAACCTCATATCTTAAAAAAAAAAAAAAAAAAAAAAAAAAAAAAAAAAAAAGTATGTGGTTAGTTGAAAGGATTTGCAAATCATTGTAAAAGTGTCAGTGAAATACATCTTTAAAAGGGCTAGTGACTACTCTAGCTAGATCCTAAGTATGCTGGGCGGTGGCAAATTACCAGTCTGTAATTTGTCATAATTTTTTCCCTCCCTTTTTAATGTAACTCAATAAAACTATTATTTTTTCTTTTTAATGTAAAATATAAATATTATAGATTGTCTCCACTAATAAGGAAATGTACTCTTCTGCCATCTGTATTTATTAAAAAACAAAAGCCTCCCCTTTTGTTCTACTGTGGGTTTTGTATTCTGGTTTTCAAAGCAGCAATCTCTAAACAGCAATCAAACATCAGGAAGAAATTTTTCTGTACTGCTAGAGTAAACATGACTTCTGGTCAATATTTAGAATTCAAGGCAAGTTTTTTTTTTTTTTTCTTTTACTTGTATAATTAGGTGTAGTTTTACCATAAAATGTCATTATGCTAATGTCATATATAAAAGCATATCTTCCCCTTACATGTGTAAGTAATGCGCAAATACTTCTTCAAATACAGGAGAGCAATTGCATATAACTTAAAGGAAATATTAAAAGTCTATTTATTGGTGAACAGGTGGCTTGTTAATTAGAAATTTGCTCTTCTCATGGGTACCCAATTATTTTTCCATGTAACGCTATATAGTCAGTGGCTTTCTATTTGGATTACAGAAAACAAGATGAACACCAGAAACAAAATATCTGTGAAGAAGCACTGTGTGGTATAAGTACCTGCCTGTTAACTGGCTGTCTGAAAGTTACATGCTTCCTCTGTCCTATGTACAAGCTCTTCAAATTAAATCAGGAGCTGTGGACAGAGAGCAGTACCTCTCCTGTACATCGTGCAAGCTAGTTCAATAATTAAATTTCGTTGCTTGCTTCTGCAGTTTATTTTAAGGAAGAGGAATGCAAACTAATAAAATCAGAATAAAACTTGAAGTCTACTTAGCTGTTGCTGGAGTCTGACCCCTACTGAAACCAACTAGTTAGTACTAATTTCTGTTCTTAAAGTACAAAACGCATCTCCTTTGCATCCTTGTGAATGGAGAAAAGGTTTAGCCATTGTCATTGGTTTTAGAATGAATGCAGTGCTCTCCATACACCCTTCCTGTTTTTATGTATAGGAGTAGAAAAAAATTCAATTTGTATGTTTTACACTCATTTTAATAACTCACAGAAAGAGTTAATGAAAATTTTCTTTTCAGAAGCATGATTCAGACTGCTATTTTTTAGAATACACTTCTTTCAAAACAAGTTGTATTATAACCTCATTTTCAGATAGTCCATACTGCATCTGCTGCTGATTCCTTTAAGTGGGTGTATACTCAAATAGCTCCCCTAATCTTGATAGAAGATCCTTATCTATATATCTATATATTTTTACATATCTATATATATCTATAGATATATATAGATATCTATAATATAATAGATATCTATATATATCTATATATATAGATATATATATAGATATATATATCTATAGATATCTATAATATAATAGATATCTATATATAATATATCTATATCTATATATATATATATATATCTATATATATATATATCTATATATTTTTACAGTAAAAATACAGTAAGATAATGAGTTTGCTGTGTTAGAAGGAGGGAAGCAGAGGTACGCAGAATATGAAGAAGAAGCAAGACTGAATTTTTCCCTATGCTCTGCACACACACATGTTCAGAGAACAAGTCCTATTTCTCATGTGTCTTTTTCCTGAATGTTGTCCTGAAGAAAACTATGTGATCCTACATGCTTAGGAGGTTGTGTCCTCAGCACCCTCACACTTATGAGAGATCACAAGTTTTTGAAGATCAGTTATCATCGAGTGGAGCAAATTTTCCAAAGCCAATCTAGGTATGATAAGCTGCAAAGCCTCTACTGTGTTGTAAATAATATGTACTAAATATATGTTAATTATCCAACTGAACATGATGTATTGCAACTAATGATGGATGATGGTAGGAACAATTCATATCTTCAAACGCCCATAATTACATAATTATACATTAGTCTCTACTTGCAAATAATTGGGCAAATATATCATGGGAAAATTTTAAAAATCCATATAGCATCAGAAATATCCAGGGAGGAACAATACTTCTAGAACCCTCAAACCAATAGATAAGCACTGTTAATGGTTTCATCAAAACTAGTCACCATCTTGTAGGAGTATGCAGAGAGGCTGGGCACTAAACTCCAGCTGCTCTGCTTAGGGTGGGTCCCAAGACTGGCTGGCATGCATGCTTGTGGGTGGTGTTGACCATGTTAGTGGAGTACAGCTGAGTGAGGATCATGGCCCTCTGTGTATGCAGCGACTACTTCCTCCTCTTCATGCCTCAGCAGGATGCTGGTGGACAGGTAGTGCAGAACATGCCACCCCCAGGCACTGGGTGTCCAAACTCTGCTTGTCAGCCCTGTTGAGGGACCCGTGCACCTGGCTGTCTTCTCTACAGCCAAACTTGTAGTTTTGGGTGCTTTCTAACCAGAGATGAGGCTCTGGAAGCAAGCCAGCATCTTAAGAAAAGACTGCTACAGTGTGCTCAACTAGTTAGTAAATCATTAGGAGCTATATTTACTTCAAAGATTCTCCTGATCCTTCCCTTCACAGTTTGAACATCTATTCAAACATGTTATTCTAAAATGCTTTATACATTACTCTGATATTTACCCCAGCACACAAAGATAAACGTTTTCATCTGTCTTTCAAAGAAATGTAAAATTGAACTGTTGTATTAGCTATAACACATTTAAGAAATTATAAAGCAAAATGTGAATTTTGGCTTTATTTTGAGTTAAAGTGTATAAAGATATTTGTGTGATTTTTCAGTGCAAACAGAAGTTTAAGAGTGAGCTTCAAATACTGTCAAAATATGAAAACATATTATGAGGAACAAGCTTCATGTCCCATAAATGATTAAGATAATAATTAGGAAATATATTTGTTTGGAATTTTTTTTTTTTTTTTTTTTCAGTAAAGTAGATAAGCACTTCAGGTACACAAGATTATGTCCAAACTACAGGAGAGGCAGCAGGAGGATAAGAGGAGTTCAGTCCAGTAATGAAGACTTAATAAAATTATTCCATTGTACCCATACCTCAGTGAGCCTGGTGAACAGAAGACTTCACATTTCTCTAAATGATATAATAATGATTTAAAATAAATTTCTCAGCACTCGAGAGTTCTCCAATGAGTATGGGGGGTGGGGATGAGATTTTCATTGGCTTCAGATTTAAGATGTATTTTGGTGTTGCTGTCATAAAAGCTTGATTATTAAAAAAAAATGACATTAGTATTACAATCAGTGTTTATGTTGATAGACAAATTTAAATCCAGTAGGTTCTCTTTAAATGAGACTGTATCGAAACTAACACTTCATGGTAGAAACGTGTCCTACTCTCTCCTCGAAGTGGAGGTAGTTATTTCTATGTCATGAAGTTATTTAGGTACTTTGTCTGCCTCACATAATCTAATCCATGCATACACATGATTTGCCAAACAGTATTTATTTATATAAATAGTAAATGAAGTGAGCTTCTTTTTCATTTCCATCAAGAGTAAGCAGCATGAACTCATGTGAGTGAACATGAGAGAGTTTGCTTGGGGCAAACTCTCAAACAGTTATCTCAAGCTCTTTTCATACCTCATTTTTCTATATTGTTCTCATGGAGTGTTCCAGTCATGGCACAAGCAACTGTTTTTTATATGGCCCTTGAGTGGATTGTTTGGAAGGTGGGAACTGGGGGAGTAATGCCCCTCTTGCTGTAAGTGAAGATAAGAATTGAGCCTGCCTGAGGAACTTGAACATCTATAAGACTATGGACCCTAATGAGATGTGTCTCAGAATTCTGAGGGAATTGTCTAAAGAAGTCACAAAGCCACTCTCAATAATATTTGAAGTCATGGCAGTCAGATGAAGTCTCTGGTGACTGGAAAAAAAGGCAGCTTCATACCCAATTTTAAAAAGGGTAGAAAGGATGACCAAGGGAACTACTGACCTGTCAGCCTCATCTCTGTGTCGGTGTAAGAGATTATTCTTTTATATCATTGACTCAAAGTTTGCTGAGGAACAAGTCCAGGCAAGTCCTGGGCAAAGGCAGAGAAATCTTTTGTCTTGAGGACACTGATGGACAGGTCCTGGCTAAGGATTGTGAAATCCTCTAAGGAGCACAGATGGACAAGGCCAGGGGCGACGAGAGAGAGATAAGCTGCTGCTAATGGCCGGGAAACGGTCTTTTTGTGTGGACTTGTCTCAAGGAAAATGGCCATCTCAGGAGGTATGCACATGACTCTTGCTCGAGCACCCAGGAATGTCACGTAGGCAGCAGAAAATGAAGGATAAAAGAGGGTCCAACAACCACAGCAGTGGAGGCTGATCTCTTACCACAACCGAGAGGCTGATCTCTCATGATCTCTCACCACGACTCGAGCTTTCTGCCTTCAGACCCTTCTCTATGGACCGTTTGCTGACGGACTTCCCTGGGCCTGCTACCTGAGACCTGCTGCTTCCTCCCAGACTTACTCTGCGGCTTCTTCCTGTACCCACCCGGTACCTGCACCCTCTCGTTGCCCAAGACCGGCCTCGCTGCTCCTGCCCTTCGGCCTCGGACCGTCGGAACGTCGTGCAACGGGACTGCTGCCAGATCCTGGTGGTGACTATCCCCGCTTTACGCAATTCTTGCCTCTTTCTATCTTTTCTATCGCTCGCCTTCCCCTTCCCCATCACCCCAATCCTTAATAGTGTCCGTCCTCCCCTTTCTTCATCTCCCATATTAACATTTGTAATAAACTGGTCGGACCAACATTTGAACCGCTGTTTCTTAATCTCACGCCGGGCATACATATTTCAAAGAACCTCCTCTCCCTCCTATAAATTGGAGCGAGACAGTCGGGGAACACCATGGAGCAGATCCTACTAGAAGCTATGCTAAGGCATGTGGAAGAGAGGGAGGTGATATGGAATAACCAGCATGGCTTTACCAAGAGCCGGTTCTGCCTGACCAACCTCGTGTCTTTTTATGATGGTGTAATTGCATTAGTAGACAAAGGAAGAGCCACTGATGCCACCTATCTGGACTTCAGTAAGGCTTTTGACCAGGTCTCCCATAATATCCTTCTCTCCAAATTGGAAAGGTAAGGATTTGATGGATGGATTATTGGATGAACAAGTAACTGGTTGCAAAACCACATCCACAGAGTGGTGGTCAATTGCTCAGTGTCTGGATGGAGATCAGTGGTGAGTGGTGTCCCTCAGGGGTCAGTACTGGGGCTGGCGAACTTATATATCTTCATCAATGACATCAACGGTGGGATTGAGTGCACCCTCAGCAAGTTTACTGATGACAGCAAGTTCTGTGATACAGTCAGCACACCAGAGGGATGGGATGCCATTCAGAGAGACCTAGACAGGCTTGAGCAGTGTGCCCAGATGAACCTCACCTGGAGTACCGCATCCAGATGTGGAGTCTGCAGTACAGCAGAGATATGGACCTCTTGGAGCATGTCCAGAGGAGTATCACAAAGATGATCTAAGGGATGGAACCCCTCCCCTGTGAGGACAGGCTGGAAGAGCTGGGACTGTTCATCCTGGAAAAGAGAAGGCTTCAGGGAGACCTGATAGCAGCCTTTCAGTATCTAAAATGGGACTAAAAGAAAGAACGGAACAGCCTCTTCAGCAGGGTCTGCTGTGATAGGACAGGTGGAAATGGTTTCAAATGAAAAGGGAGGAAATTTAGATTGGATATAAGGAAGAAGTTTTTTACAGTAAAAGGGCGGTGAGGCACTGGAACAGGTTGCGCACAGAGGTGGTGGATGCTCCACCCTTGGAGACTCTCAAAGGCAGGCTGAACCAGGCTCTGAGCAGACTGATCTAGCTGTAGATGTCCCTGTTCATTGTGTGGAAGCTGGACTACATGATCTTTAATGTGTCTTCCAACTCAAATCTATTATTTTAATATTCTGTGTAACACAGTGAGATTTTTTTTGTTCCAAGCTCTGTATTCTACTGCAGTATTCTTTTATTATTTGCTGTAATATATACATCATAAAAGGTGCTGTCCAAAAGCAGAAATGTAGTTACTTATGCTGTTTTGCCAATTTAAGGTAAAACACTGAACATGAAGGCTGATGTATTGAAATGGATTGCTTGATCGTATGGTCTTTAATAAAACTGAAGACTACCAGAAGATATTGTAACTGTGCCTTATGTAGGCGGTCACACAAATCTGTGCATTGTACAAGCTGAAGCCTTTTTGGGACATGAATTAATTCTCAGGCAGATATAGAAGGTTCCAACAGGGATTTCTGATTGAGCAACAGGTGTTTTCACTAAATGATCTGGAAGAAGAATTTTCTTCCTAGAGACTGTTTATTCCTACCTTCACTGCTGGATACTTGTCCTCTAGCTCCCTTGGCTACTTTCATTTAGACACAAGGGTCAATGTAGGATGTGTGCATTATGCGGTATGTGAACTGGAAGACTCATTTAAAACTGATTATGGTCTTCCTTTTACTTGATAATTATTGTCTTCACAGCTTCCCTGCAGGGTACACTATATGCAGATCTCAGAAGATCAGAGAGAGTTATGCAGATGCTTACCACAACAATTTTAATATAGCAGGTTAGGATTTATTTCCAGCAAGTGGCCCTTTGTGAAAGTAAAAAAGTGTCCCCAAAGCTAAAATTAGCATGATATAGTAGTTCAAAATGATTAAAAAGAACATTCTTCTGCTGATTATATATGTAGAGCAAGTTTTGTATGTGTCATCTTCATGTCCACATTTAGCCTAACAAAAACTTATCATTGAAAACCATCAATTTTGGACAGAATTAATAGTGAATAATTAGTACAAAAATTCAGCAAATAAATATATCCTAGTATAACACAGAAGTCCTTTGATATTATCTTAAAAGGGGGAATCATATGAGAACAAATTATGAATGGGTGGAAAGTATAATGTTCTTAATTTTACTACTAATTAAATATCCAGGTAAATACCAAGTGAAGCATTTCAATTTGTGAGGGAACATGTCACAAATGGATTACTGTAAGTAAACCCATCACGGTCTTAATATTATTGCTACACAGTTGTTGCTGATAAGAAAGTAGCATTAAGACAGAAGTCATACATTAATTTTATAGCTGAAGTGTATATTTGAGTCAATCAGTAGTGATTTTAGCATGAAAATAACATAGCTATTGCTAGTGACAATTGCTATTGACAGTTCCTTATTTCTACTATGTCCTGCTATCTGTTATTCAAAGGAAATGTTACATTTTCAGCTACTGGGTTTACAGCAACCTATCAGAGAATCAAAGAAAAGATTTACTAGCTGAGACCAGACTTTTCTTATCAAATTCATTACTATTTTGTGTTCTGGCTTTATAAATAGTACTACTCTCAAAAAAGAGACACATAGGGTAAGTACACAGGTCTGAATTCAACATGAACGGAGGAAAGATCAAAGGGCTCACTGTATTTCATAATTCTTATTTAAGAGAGAATGGTATCTGCAACATGAGAGAGCATAAGAGAGACAAGGGGAATTCTCTACTGACTCATTCTACCTTTCAGTAGGTAACCACTTCCTTCTCCACAGCTGTGATGAGAAATAACCTACAATTCTTTTTTCTTTCTTTTCTTTTCTTTTTTTTTTTTTTTTTTTTTTCCTTTTAGGGAACATTTTAGTAAGATTTTAGAGACTTAAGACAAAAACAAAACTGTGAATTGGAAGCTTTCCCAGAAATAGTTACATATGGGTTAGTATATATGTATCTGAAAAATCCTTTACTATTGTCTAGCTGGAGCACTGAGCTGAGTACACAGAAGTAGGTTGTGATTACAATCCATACATTGATTGTTGTGATTACAATCCATACATTTCTGAATGACAAATACCAGTGAGGCAAAGATGTTCTGTTTATGCACATCTTATAAGAGTGGATGGATCCTTATAAGAGTGATGAAATGGAATTAAGGCAAGGAAAGTTAAAGCTGAATATTTGTAGAGGTGGGGAACACTTTTCATTTAGTATTAGTAACTATACTTTAGAGCAGAATAGCCTTCTCAGAGAAGTGGGGGAGCAGTTAATTACAATTAATTCTGTTCATTTTGTGAAGAGTAGATAGGAATTGAAAAGCTCAAACAAATATTTGCTGTTGGACCTATGATCCATTGGAACTATTTTTATTTTCAGTACTAAAAAAATATTCCAGAGTTGTGAACTGATTATTTCCCTCTATGAATGTGCTGTATATCTTCTTATAAGCAGAATGTCTTTAAGGAAACAGCATCCTCCATGCAGTGTTCTCCTGTCTCATCAAGCCCAGCCCTGGGCACCTCCAGCAATTGAGCATCAACAACTTCTCTCAGTAACGTTTCATTGCCTCATCAGGCTCATAGTGAATAATTTCTTCCTTATATCTAATCTCCCTTTTTTACCACAATTCTTGTTAAAGAGTCCCTTCTCACCTTTCCTACAGGTCCACATTAGGTACTGGAAAGCTGCAGTGAGGTCTCTCCAAAGCTTTATCCTCTCAGCTCAATCAGTTTGTCCTCATAGGAGAGGTGCCCCAGCCCTCTGGGCATTCTTGAGGCCCTCCTCTAGTACTGCTCAAGGGGGGTAGTGTGTTTCTTATGTTGGGGACTCAGAGATTAATGCATCACTACAGGAGGTTTCTCACACAAGTGGAGTAGAGGGGGAGAATCATCTCCTGTTGCCTTCTGGCAACACTTTTTTGGATGCAACCCAGGATAATGTTGGCTCTATGAGCTGAAAGGGCACATCGTTGGCTCATGTTCATTTTGTCATTCAAAAACATCCCCCATTCCGTTTCTGCAGGGCTGTTCTAAGTCCATTCATTGCCCAGCCTACATTCATGTCTGGGATTGCCCTGACCCAGGTCCAGGACATTGCCCCTGATCTTGTTGAACTTCATGAAGTTCACATGGGCCTACCTCCCCAGTCTGTCATTGACTCTTCACAGAACTATCATGCCATGTAAGGATTTTGTATTGCATGAAAAAAAACAGATATATTTATCTTCAGAAAAAAAGATGTTTCCATTTGCTATCATTTAAGAACATGTCTTTAATGATGCACGAGGCACTATTTTATTAAAATGTTTTCTGTTTTATAGTTTTTAAGGAAGTGTTTCATTAAAAATTACACTTGAACATAAAACAGTGTGGCTAAACTCCTTGCAAGTTTTCTTTAAAAATATACTGCTTTCTCTGGGCAGATCGGTATATTCTGTGATAAACCTAGAATGCATCCTTTTAAATGAATTGTGAAATTATTCATAAAGAACATACTAGAATTAGTTATAGTTATTGACTAAGAGTGTTGTTATAATATATATGTAAATACATACTGTTGGTATGTTTCTACTATGGTGCTTCTGTCCAAGATATCTTAAAATGCAGCCTAAAATAATAATTTAATTCCCTTTTTGTTTTCATATTGCCTTTTTTTTTGTCTCTTAAGCTTACTTTTACAGAGTTGTATGCGACATGAATTTGGCTCTGGAAATACAAGGTAGCATTAAATTATCTTTAATAAGCATTTTAAACAAGGATTTCCCTACTGAAGTGTAGTTGTAAGATTTTTGGAAAACCCTGAAATTAGTAAGAATAATGCTTTCAATACATGACATTCAGAAAGCAAATGATACACTGCTAAACATTGCTTTTGAATACGATTCACATTGTTGGTTTACGTGCGGTTTGTAATTAATTGCAAGTGATTCATGATCTTAAGTTTTCAAATCAGAAAGAAATGCAGACAGCTGATTCAAATTTTTTTATGGTGAGCAGTAATTTGTAACTAATGACTAGTAAAGTGAAATTACCAAGTGTGCTCAACTGAATTTCCTGAATACATCAGTGGGAGTTTTA